>NW_009909710.1:6598-9362 GCF_000696875.1 Nestor notabilis | reverse complement strand
TCCCTACACCAAATGAGAAAGGGAACATCTCTGTGTGGATCATTTTGCGCATAGGCAATTAAGTGCTGTCTTACTGGAGTGCTGCAAAGCCACCCTGAAACAGTAAGCGGTGAGCAAGAGGACCAGGATTTGTTTCACAGTCAGTCTGTTATATTTGGAGGCTTCTTGAGACTGTACCAGTATGTTGCCCATCTAGAAGATAGGTAATCTGGGCTGAGTAATGTTGTGGTCACATCTGCATATAACTGGCCTTGTTCTAATGAGACAGATTCTGCTGAGTCGTGCAAGCAGGGGAAGCAGCATGGGGGCTGCAGGCTGTTGTCAGCACAAGGCTGGGAACTGAACAAAGTCTTTCTACAAGCAATAATTACACCGTGGTTCAGTAAAGGAGGGCTTGCAAAACCAGGCACAGCCAAGCACAAAATAACCTTGCTGAACAAGCAGCTGTACCCGTTGAGATCTATTAACTTTTCATCTCAGCAGGGACTACACAGGTATGTTCAAATCCTGTTGTTTGATGTTTCTTTCAGGAAAAAATTAAGTGTAGGCTAAGGAGAAGTTGCTTCTCAAGTCTCAGGCTACACATGTAGGAGATACTTGTTTTTCTCAGTTTCACGTGATGTTTCACAGCCTCCCTACTTCAGAGGGTGTTCAGCTGCCCACTTTGCATAAATGGAATCCTCCTTTTCATCTACCTGCATGGCTGGATGTGCTGCAAAGGCTTTAGGGGATGAAGTGAGATATTGCAGCTAAAAATCACTTTTCCCTGTTTGGGTGTTTAATGAATTGTGACTTTGAAATGAAGAGTAAATCTGCTCAACTAAAATAAATCCAACCAAATTCAGATAAAAATTTACTTAGGCTTTCATTACATATCTAAATGGCCACACAGGCTGCATTAGAGAGATTTCATAAATTCTCATGTCTGTGTCCAGAAGTTGGATGTCTTAGCCTGAGTTACCAATGCCAGCTTGCCTTCATAACAAATGGAATAGAGGAGAGAACTCTGGAGACCTTTGTGAAGTTCTCAGCTAGTTAGACTGTGGCTAAGTCAAACAAATCATATCCTGGAGATTTCTCAGGTAGAGATGTCAAACTTTGAAGTGTATAAACTTGGGCAAGATGAATTCTGACAGGCAAAAATGCATGGCAAGAAATAGGGCTTGCCTTGAAGAATTTATCATTTATCTGGGAAAAGCAGGCAAAAGGGCAGCAGAGAGGTGGCAGGAATTGGCCAAAGCAACCCAGTCCCTTGGTCATTGCATGGGAGTACACCCTTGCTGTCCTGGGACAAAGTTCTTCATCATATATCTTGGATCTGTTTTAATCTAGTATATATTAGTAATTTTGTCAAGCTCTTCTGAACTTCCTTGTTAAATCAGTCTTAAGCAACAGCTGAAAGCCTGAGGGTGGGGTGGGGAAATGGAGAAGGAAGGATGAGAGGAGATTTCTCACACTTTACAGCCTAATCTGAAAAAGGAAGTTCTGAAAGTTTTGCAAGATAATCAGACCCTCAAAAAAAGTTCAGCCTGTTCTGCAGTCAGTTTCAGAGCCCATTTAATGGATGCAGTGAGCTGAACACCGTTCCACTGCAAAACAGTTCAGCAATGGACTTTACTGCAGCTGCTCACACTTGTACTGATTTGAAAATGGCCAAATAAACAAGGGAAACTTTATTTTTACTGGTTATTGTATTAATTGATGATGACAGTGTTGTAAGTGGAAATTCACAATCTGTAGCATATGGGTTATGGGTTGGAAATGTGGAAATACCTTTCAGATCACTTTGCAGTTTTTCTTTTCTAAATTTCCATTGCTAACTGTAATAAATATGCCTGATAAGCATGAAATTGTCTAGTTTGCGTTTTTTTTCAGAAGTGCAATTGCTTTAGCTGCATCATAGATGTTAAGTGAACGTAAACACAAGGTGTGAGTGGACTACATTGACAGTCTTCAACATTAGATGTGTTCCACACTGGGAAAAAAAAGGAGAGAAAGCAGAAAAAAAAATCTAAATAGTTTCAAAATCATGCAATTCACCACCCAACTGAAATGTGGCTGTGATGTGGCAGTCTCAAAAGGTGAGAATTAGGAATTATTTGTAGAATGAAATAAAAGAAAGATGTTGACAAAATTTAGAAACATCAGTATTCCAGATGTTCACTTAAACAAAATTTAACCTGTGAATCAAATAAATTTCCCTCCTTGTTCTGAAATGAGTTTTCTAATGAAAACCATGAATGTTCTTTTTCATCGTAACTCCTCAATCTTCAGTCTCTGGGCTTGACATCTTTTTTAAAAAAAGGTCTAAAAATAGGGCAGTGAAATGTGATGACTTTGAGCAATAAAGGCATGACTCAGACTACTTTTTCTTAGAATCCACTGTCAACTCAGACTAAGGGTGGCCTCTGTTCAGTTTTAATTGCTAATGTTAGGCTATCTTTCTTGCAGAACTTTGGTAAAGACAGCTCAAATTTTTGTTGTATAAATTATGGTGCCATATAAACTTTAATTAAAGAGATCCAGATACTTAGCTACTATATCTCAGGATTTAATGAAATGAGTTATAGCAAGTCATGATCTCAGCCAATGTGACCAGCATACAAAGATAAGGATTGTTGTTTACCTTACTCATGTGAGAGAACTCCAGAACCATATAATTGACTGCATCTGTAGCTTATTGTCATTCATGTATTTAATGATGGTAAAACAAAGCCTTACCACTGCAGCATGGGAAATTTTCAAGTTCTGGTTTCATAAATGT
>NW_009909710.1:0-6567 GCF_000696875.1 Nestor notabilis | reverse complement strand
CCTGCTGCTGGTATCTGGGTGCTTGAGACCCCACTCAAAGAGGTGGGTAATGATAGCTGTGAGGCTGGTGCAAGAGGAGCTGTTTCAGTCTATTTATTTAGGGAGCCACAGGCAACTGGGAATGGCTCTTCCACGTGTGTGCCAAATGCCCCTCTGATGTTTTCTGCTCTCTCTCAGCGTGGATGATGGAGGGGCTGCTGCTCAGGGCACCCATGAGCTGTTCAGCAACTGGAAAATAAGTTACTCCTTCTTAAAAGAATTCATGAGAAAGGGCAGAACCTAAATACTGCTGTCTTTCTTGCGGAGTAAATCATTTTGGAAGTGCCTGTGGCTCCCATAGTTAAAGGGAATGTATGTGTTACCTTAGTGCCTACAGATGTTTGATTAGGTCTGCAGCTTCTGTGCTTTATAATGAAGTCCTTGAAAAAAGATGTCCAACCAATTATAAACAGCAACAGGAGTTTTAGCTTATCTTCATAGTTACTAACATGATAGCAAGTTAAAATACTTCTACTTTTTAATCAACTTAATAATATTTATCTTTTACTTTGATGATCCTGACTCCTGTAAATTCTGCAAAATGCTGAAAGGGTTAAAGATGAACTTTAACACAGTAACATGAAGGAGGATCTTCCCCTCCTTCAAATCGTATTTAAATGATAAAAAGGTTAAAAAGAATCTAACTGGGCTAGATCCAAACTGTAGATTTCCTGTTTCATTTAATAATGTAATCTTATACATAATGATAAAACTTAATTCTTGTAAATTCAATTTTTGGAATGACTATAATTATTTATACTAGAAAATAATTGAAACAATTGATTTTCTGTTTGAATATTGTTTAAAGTTTACTATTTTTATGCACAAACATTTTTCTCTCTTTTTTTTTAATGGGACTTTAATTTTAAAGATCTTTCATGTTAGTTCTATTGACTTAATAATTTTTTTCCACATTGCTGTTTCTGAATTCATAAAATTTCAATTAGATTTTATTTTAAATTTTAGCTGAGGAGAAATTATATTATGTATGTATATTAAGGAGCTGTGCCAAGAATGTGTGACAATGAGGACAATCCAGATTTCATATTTGGAAAATGTCAACAACTTTATTAAATGAAATTAAATAAGACAGCTTCAAAGACATATATATTCAGCAACTGCTGAAAGGCTGGGAGTACCATTGCTTTTTTGCTCCTTTTCATCAAACAGGTACAAGGAAATCTGTCAAGGGAATTAAAAATATTGCATAAACATTGTTATTTAAGATTTTTGAACATAACTGTGGGATTCCTACCACTACAGATGTACAGACTTTGTGCAAGCGACGGTTATTCATAACTGAATGCTATGGAACACTGAAGTAAAACATTTTCAGAGAGCTCCTATTCAGAACTTTCTATTTCACCGTCACAAACTTTCAGCTGGAAGTTACCAGTCACTAACTTTCAGAATCCCATTGTTATTTGGATTGTCTGTATGGCTGTTCTCCTGATCATGTAATTTCTCTTTCTTTTCCTGAATACCTGAAAATAGGCACAGTTTGAGGCAAGTATATAAGTTGGACTACTTTTTCTCATTGTTATATTAGCTTAAGCTGCTAAACTAAGCTTGATTTGTCCAAAAAACATAGGAACTCAAGGTTAAATGACCAGACCAAACTCTGATTAGAGATATTTTTATATATATATTTAATTAATAAGACAGGATTAAACAGACATTCACAATGGTGGAAAAGTGACAGTAAGCAGGCAACCAAGCTCATAATTTGAAGCACACAAAGAAGGCAGACTTTCATCTCAGTCTGAGGAGAAAACTAATTTAGGAATATCAGTAATCACAACAGGCCTCACTTTCATTTCAGGATATAAAAACTACATGTTGAAGCCAAAACGATTAAGTAACATAATAATACAGCAACTCAAGTGCATGGATAGTTTTGAGATAGGAGTCATACTGAATTAGGAGTCACTGTGCCTTCGTATGTTTGCCATACCTCTTAGGTACTTTTAGAAACCCTATCCCTGTTGATATACTTGTGGGAATGTAAAACTTTACATAACATTCTGGATCTAAACTAGCCCATAAACGATCAACATTATTTTTTTTGTTGTTCTCGATCTATTGAGTGCTACTGTTTCAGAATTCCTACATTGAGAGATGCAAGTCTACAAATGTGCTGTAGGTTTGAATAATTGGATGCATATATTAACTAGTCCTTTAGCCCTGTAGTCCTATTGTGCAAATGCTGCATAAGGTTGTGCGGATTGTAGAGGTAAGCCCCAGTAATTGAATAACTGTCGTTTCAGGTGGATCCTCAGGTGGGAAGCAAGTGTTTGCAGTATCTGCCTGCCTTCGTCCCACAGCTGTTTCGTGAACAAAACAACTCACACACACAATTATTTTTTTCTGTTAGAAAAGTTGAACTGGTGGTGCCAGCCTACATAATGCTGGCTATTATAATGCCTTCTTTTTTATTATCAGAAGATTCTAAATATTCATAAAAAGTTGACACTGTTTCATTAGCTGTTGCAGGTGTATGAGTAAGTGTGCAAAACAGAGTATCTCTGCTGGATATCTCCAAGAATGTTTCTAAAACATGGCTTCCCACAAGCACAGGGGACCATATAGCAAGGCAACTAACAGGCATTGAATGTGTGTTCCCAGTCTCTCAGTCCTGCTCTCTCTTGTTAGTTCAGAGCTGTATTTATTATTACTTCTTTCATAAATCTGAGAGATCCTAATCAAGCGCTCCAAAAGATAGACAGAAATGGGTGTTTGTCAAATTTCTCAGTCCTTTTGACTCAGTTTTAACAAAAAGGTGTTTATATATATTGGATTTTTACCAGTATTACAGAAACAAGGCTTTCAGATTTTATTTCAAAACCAGAGTTGTGCTCCAGCAGCTCAGAAATTTCCAGCCATGTTCAAAAAACAGGAAATCTGCCACATTGTAATGCTGGTGGTCATAACTATTGGCTGATTGTGCCTCCTGAGCAACTTGTAATGTGGGGCAGAGCTTGAAATTTTGTTCTGAGCTTGTGAAATGTATGGTGTGAGGGGGTTTGGGTATATTGTAGGCTCTTATGAATGGCATGGCTATTGAGTGTCCATGAAGTGCAGCTGCATAGATCAAGCAGGTTGCAGGTGATGGGCTGCCAACATAAAGGGAGGTAGATATAAGTGGTGATGATGGGCTGGAACCCCATTTCGTTCCTTGCTTGTGCTCTACTACCATTTCTTTGTGCTGCTATAATGCAGTAAATAAATAACAATAAGGTTTAATAGACAGCTTTGGCCTGGTGACATTTTTTAGTATAAATGGGTGGAGAGCTTATGATGAGAGAGTTAGGATGTGCAAAAATCATCATGTATTTGGCTCATGGAAGAGCTATTAGAAAGAAAGATCCATAAATCTCAGTAGAGTGAGCATTAATCAGCCTGGGGACCTGAGGCATATAGGCAGATGTCCTGGTTTTCACACGAGCTTCAGAGTTATGCTTTCAAGAATAATAACTACTTTCTGAATTTTGGCCTCCTGACCTGAAAGTCTTCTGCTCTCTGGCCACCCAGGCATTGTTGTCAGCCTCAAATACACCATACCTTCAGTCACATCCTATAATGAAACAGAGTGCGCCTATATTCAAAAGCAAATAAAAATGACACAGTAAAAATGAATCACCAGATTTTTTCCCTAAATTTGGTGCTTTGCAATATAACTCTTGATGTTTGTGGTTCTGTCCAGTATTTCCAAGTTCCAATGCTAATTTTTATCCATTGCTTTTCCCTTTCACATGAATTAGCAGCTGCCTTTGAATTTACAGCCTTCAGATCAACAGAGTATGTTGTAAGAGCTGCAAATTGATAGAAAGCTTAGCACCCCTACATCACCCTACACGGAGATACATACAGTGCATCACTGAGGGGTGAAGCAGACATGCAGAGGGAGCATAGTGATGCTGAATGTTTGTTCTCTCTTCCTTGTCCTTGACCAGAGTTTAGTGATTCCAGAAAATGTAACTGCTGTAATAATGATCCAACAGGAATAATTTGCATTATCTAGACCCGGAACATTTTTTACATGTACTCTCTGCAGGAACTAAATGACCAGTTCTCTTATTATGGACATTAATTGTTCCTATCCCTCTCTGTATATTGTCTTACTTTGTTCCTAGCCCTCTCTTTATATTGTCTTGCTGCTATAAGGGGCAGGGTTACTTCTGAATTCCGTGTGACACTGTAACTGAGACTAGGTTTTTAAAATATATATATACACATGCATTTTAAAATACATATACACAGGCCTAAGTATTAATCCCAGCTCTGGATGAACTAGCTTTATATAAACTCCCAATTTTTTAGTTGTAAAACTGGTGAATAGTTATTAACTTCCAGCATATGAATCCTTTTGCATATTAATGGTAGTGAGCATTAGTGAAATATTGGGAGCAGTTGGTGGACTTGCTGGGATCACAAGTCTCATTTTCTGGGTCTGGGGTTAGATGGGACTGGGAGAGGAGCCATGTCTTCCTTGGGTAGACTCATAGTCTGTAGTTTTTCCTATGGCAAGCTGCAAAACCATAAGTTTGGACAGAACAGGCAGCTGTGCTCCATGCAGGGGTTGTGGTCAGGGTCGAGGTGAGACTGTGTATAATTCATTCAGCTGTGGAGTTTTTCGCATGGTAGTTGTTTTGCTACTTGTATAAACAAAGCTTTTTAAATGTAAGTTTTAGGGTTAAATAGGAAAGAACAAATAACATTTTCCTAATAAGTGAAGTCAACTTAGAGGTTCTTGTAATACTTTTTCAGAAAGATATTTTGTGGACATTTTTCACCACTTCATAACAGACTTTTCTGAACTACTAGAACTATCTACACTTCTTATTCATTAGAATCATAGAATAGTTAGGGTTGGAAAGGACCTTAAGATCATCTAGATCCAACCCCCCTGCCATGAGCAGGGACACCACACACTAAACTATGTCACCCAAGGCTCTGTCCAACCTGGCCTTGAACACCTCCAGGGTTGGAGCATTCACAACTTCCTTGGGCAACCTATTCCAGTGCCTCACCACCCTCACTGTGAAGAACTTCTTCCTTATATCCAACCTAAACTTCCCCTGTTTAAGTTTAAACCCATTACCCCCTGCCCTACCACTAGAGTCCCTAATGAAGAGTCCCTCCCCAGCATCCTTCTAGGCCCCCTTCAGATATTGGAAGGCTGCTATGAGGTCTCCATGCAGTCTTCCCTTCTCCAGGCTGAACAGCCCCAACTTTCTCAGCCTGTCTTCATACGGGAGGTGCTCCAGTCCTCTTATCATCCTCGTGGCCCTCCTCTGGAATTGCTCCAGCAGCTCCATGTCCTTTTTATGTTGAGGACACCAGAACTGGACAAAATACTCCAAGTGAGGCCTCACAAGAGCAGAGTAGAGGGGCAGATCCCAGTACTCTGTTCCTCAGCTTTCATATAGGTACAAAAATGGAGTGGAATAAAAAGCCCAAATTTTTTTTTTTTTTTTTTTTTTTGGTGTTGAAGACACTGACTTTAAAAAATATAAAAATATAACTTGTCATCAGCTGTAGGTGGGCTTGGCTGCCTTTGACTCCAGTGCAGCAGCATTGACTGACACAAGCTGAAGGCCTGAGTCTGAATTTTGTATTTTAATGTTTCTCTTGCAGTTTTGAAAGCAAGCCTGCTGTGTGAGTCTTTCTTTTAAAACAAAGAATGCATGTAAAAACATGTCCTCTATGTTCATCAGACATACTGTTGAATTTGACAGTCCCATCATTTGTAAGCTACATATATTGTTGCTTTAATGCATTCCCTCACTACTTTGATAAAAGTCTTAAGATGTTGCCACTAGTCTTTGATGTTTCCTTCTGATGTTACAGTACCTCTTCTTTTTCTTCTCTTCCAAAAAATCTGTTTTGCATAAACATGAGCAGTCAAGACAGTTCTAGTTAAGGATAGAAACATGAAGTTCTATCAATAAAAGGACAAAATGAGAAGGTATAGCCAGATGTTTTTATATTCTTGTCAAGCCCCTATAGATAAAAAAATAGCCTGCATGTGTTCTCATTGTAAACATATTAGAGCAAACATATTTCACTAGTTTTAAAAAAAAAAAAAAATAGCAACCTAGGCTGCAGTGAATGTTCTTGTGATGCAACAATTCATTTTCTAATAAGCTGTTATAGGAACTCTGGGACAATAAATCTTAGGCTGGTAAGAAAATACTTGTATGTTTAGTCTTGTCCATAAACTAGCAGTCTACTAACAGGGATTAATTGGTTATCATACAAGAGAAAAGAATGAATTTTTATATTTAGCTTCAAAGCTGTATGGCTTATCTTGAAAAGCAAATTTTTTTTACTGGGAATAAGTAAGGATTGATAAAGATGATGATTACTAGTAGTAGTTGTAGTAGATGTAGAAGAAGAGTTGTTTCAACAAAAGGTCTACCTTTTCAGGTAGTGCCATTGTCCTAATGGGGCTGAAGTAATCCTTGCCCTGAGTTTTTCCAGAATGAAAAAGATTTAATAATATTGATAAATAAATATAATAATATT
>NW_009909709.1:0-10947 GCF_000696875.1 Nestor notabilis | reverse complement strand
CAGACCAGCCGCCCCTCTGGAAGCAGGGGTGTGCGCGGCCTTCAAATCATTGCATAGGGGCTTTTAAGCAAAAATTCCTCTATTTTTTCTGAAAAGGCGGCTTGACAGCCTCTCGACAGAAACAGGGGGAGCTGGCTTTTGTGCGGGGCGGTTTTTTACGTGTATCTAGCTTCTGGCAGCTACAAAACCGAAAGAAAGCCCAAAGCAGGTCATCGCAGCTCCCAGCTCGGGTGCTGTGTGCTCTGACACCCAGCTGCAGCGCGTACAAGGCCTGGGAGCCAAGAGCCTGGGCCCAGGCACACGGGGATGTTGAGCAACACCAGGGCTCACCGCTGACAGGATTGCTGGAGGCACTGGCGCTGGCACGGGCTGGCCAAGCTGCTGCCAACAGCGGCTCAAAGACCTCTTGAGACCCTGCTTGAGTCTGCCAAGACCTTCCTGAAGAACGATCAGCATCTCCAGTACCTGTATTTAAACACACCTCAGCGACAAAGCTTTCTGAGCAATGCGCTGTTGTGCTGCTGTCGGGTGGGGGTGGCAACAAGCCTGCAGTGTAAGTCAGAAAGGGGTTTGAAAACATCTTCACATGCTTTGCTGTGATTCATCTTTCTGCTATGCCCTTCTGTGGGCCGTGGAGTTAGACCCAAAGGAAGTACCTGGGTACAGAGAGTTCGGGGCCCTGTAGTGGTGTTTTTGATGTGTCTGGCTTCAGAAAGGAATTTGGAAAGCTGGGGTAGATTCTGCGGCTCACTGAGCAGTGTCTGGGGAGAGTCTGGCTCTCCAGAAAGACAAATGGCTGTGACCAAGGAGGTGTCTAGGTTCAGCATGTTCAGTCCCAGGCAGCCCAACTGCCGAACCTTTTCTCAGAGCTGCTAAGAATCACCTCCACCAGTTTGGAGTCCAAAAATCAAAACCATTTCCTGAAGGCAAAATTGATAACCTTTCTTTCTTAAGTTATGCTTCATAAATCCTAATACTCTGATTGCACACAATAGCCTTGTTCTTCAAACAGTTAATTGATGATACAGGAGGCTAATGTTCATTTCCCTGCTGTCTGATGGCATCCAAATTCATGTCTCCCACCACCCTCCTGACGCTTGAACCCTGAATAACTCTGTATGCCATCCAATGAACATTTTAGTGAAAAATACAGGACAGATCCATGGAACAGAGTGCATGTCTTTACTTTTGTTAGAACACCTTGCTGCTGAGGGAGAACCCAATCCTGCAGCTGCAGGAGAATCCATCCTCCATGATAGCCCATTCCAAGGCAACAATAGAGAGGGCCAATAGAAGACAACACCCAACAGATGAATGGGTGTATATTTTAAAAGTTTCCTGTTAATTTCTTGCAACTAGGCCTTACTAGGAAGAGCTGAAATATGGCATACTCCATTCAAGTCTTAGCACATATACCAACACCATTCTCTCTCGGCCTTGACTTTGTCCATCATAGGTGGAAACAGTATAGCAGCCCTGCTGCCCGCAAGAAGGAAATGTTTGGGTTCCTGCTTTATTACGTACAGAGATGAAGCTTACACCAATAGTGTTCAGCTTCATTTCATAGAAGAGCTGGCTTGGGAGTTCTCTTTCAGTAACTGCTTTTTGCTGAATAAATGTGAGTAAGTTACAGCTACTTGCAGGAAAGATTGCAGCAGGTTTCTAACTCAACAATTAGTATGTCAAAATATTCTGTAAGGGTTATTTACTGAATGAAAAAGTTTTGGATTTTTTTTTATTTATTGTTTAAGATCAGAATGACTGCTGTTTTCAAAACTCCTGTCACAATCTAATAGAAAAAACAGAATAGAAAAGAAAATATTTTGAGTGGCCCTCACCCTGACTGTTACGTTTTATTTTGGTGCGTATGTATGACTTGTTTCCCACTGAGGAAAAAATTAGTCACAAAAGTTCTCCTTGGAGAACTATGTTATCATTAACTTATGTAAAAACATAAATTTAATTCTAAGTATCTCTTTTTCTTAGAGAAAAAATGCTCATCTCTGGCTGTTGTCCTGCTTTTCCCTAAGTCAGCTATCTTCTCATTTTATAAAGATCCTACGATGAAAGCATATAGCCTAAACCATTTCCATGGGTGGATTAGCTGAATAGTATTTGTTAGGTCTGAGCCAGTGTAATTTCCTTCAAGAGAAAAGGAGTGGATTTCGTAAGAATTTGATGACTTGAAGGCTTTGAAAATAAATGTTTTTCTCCCACATGCTCAGGCAAGATCTGTGGTATGAGCATGTTGCTAAGAGTAGCTTTACTGTAGACCTTTGTTATGTAAATAAAAGTGAAAACAGTGCATGAGTGCAAGCATCTAGTGGTGAAGTAAGATAAACTCATTGAACTCACTGACCTCATTTCTCTTTCAGTTGCATAAAAGGACTTGCTCTTTCTTGTACTGGTCCTTGTTGTGAGTATGGTTAGCTTCACCTTCTACTGTGGTGGGATCCCTCCCATGGTATGTGTAACCCTCATGCCCTTCATCTTACTTTTGTACTTACGAACTTTGTGGTTCTTATTCACATTTTCATGACATATTACTTGCTGTAGCCTTTTGCAATACAGCTCAGTGTGAAAGAGTCTTCCCATGCGCTTTGCTGCCTGAGTTGTTTTGAATTACCAAACTCTTTACCCTTTTCCCTGAAGTTACACAGAACTCTGATCAGTCTCTGAGCATCTTGAAACACCCACACATCAATAATGTTTGTTAATACAAGATGCATTAGAAATGGAGAAAACTTACTGGGGATGAAGTGGTTGGTTTCTCTAGATTTAGATAAATCTAGATAAATCTAGATAAATCACGGTTTATCTAGAAGTGGATCACTATTAGTGAAAGCTGCATAAAATTGTTCTATTTTAATATACTGTACTATACCATAGTATATAGTAATAGTATATACTATGCCACTATACTAAAGAGGTACAGCTTCCATATCATGGATACTCCAAGCTAGAAGTAGCATGGCATTTCCAATAGTTGACAACATGACTTACTGTGGTATAAAGGTCCTTACATCAGAATGTCTATGTCTGCCCTTCTCGTACCAGCATTGTGGGGGGAATGGAGGCCAAAGGAAAAAAATCCCCTTCTAAGGGTGTTCTTCTTTTCCAAAAAGACATGCCAACTTTTAATGGTACAAGTCTTAAGTATTTATAGGACAAATCCTTTTCATTCTTTGTGGTCTGATAAAAGGAAGGCAGACTTTCTCAGATTTCTAACCTTGTTCTTTTAAAGAAAGAAAATCCCTCCTGTTAGTCAAAAGCAATGTCACCATTTCATCATTCAAGCCCTCCTCCATGTTCATATATATCCAGCATTAGGGTTATTAAATGGCATTAGCTCCTTTCTGCAAGTTATCCTAATAAATTTCGCCCTCTGTGAAGGAAACTTGTCTTTTCCCTTGCTGTAGTGCTTTGCAGAAAGTTCTGCAGCATCAGCTGGATCCATGAAGCCAAGGGGAGTTTCTGCTGGCTGTTTGTGCCTGAGATGGAAGCTGGAGATTCCCTTTTGCTGGGAAATCCCTTTATGGTTAAGCACAGTAGAGGTTTTACTCCACCTTTGTGGCAGGATAGTCTGTAAACACAGTGCTTTATAATCCCATAATTCTGGCCCAGCAGAACAGTTACTACCTCATGCTGGTTTTATTTAAAACAAAAGGTAAGAGCTGGATTTGCAACCTTGCCCTGCCTCACCTCTACTTGGCATCTCAATGTCAGCAGGGAATATACCAGAGTCCAAAATATTAGCCATGTATTTCTGTTTCTCCACAATCTGTTCCAGAAACAGTTGTAGTGATGGAATATCTCTGTTTACCAGGAACTTCTTGTGGCCCATACTGGAACTCCCTCTACAGGGCCTACAACTGCAGTGTCAGTCTTGCTCTTTTTTAATTTTGGCATTCATCTTCAATAAGAACTGCTCACAAACTACCTGAAATTAGGTCTTCAGTTACACCTGTACAGGTAGAAATAATTTTCTTTCCAGGAGCAGCACTATCAGGGCCAGTTTAAAAAGTCAGTGTGTATTTCTTGGAAAATACAAGTAAGGAGGAGTAGAGTCCTGTTCCCTCCTTAACTGTCACTCTTCTGGATTCTTTCATCTTAAAGCATTATCAATTTATTTGCCACTGAACCTAGAGGCTGGTTCTAACCTCACAGCAGGTCTGTCAGTAACATGCCCTGGCTGTAGTGTTACTCAGCATTTTTTAATCTGCACAAGTTTGCACAAGTTTATCTTTTTTTTTTCCCTTCCTTTTTTTACTCTTTTTTTTTTTTTTTTTTTTTTTGGAGGGGGTGGTGTATGCAGAATCATAATGGAATTTGGGAGAAGAGATTTCCTCAGGAAGGTATCAGATGTGCTCATTCGATACTTTACCAAATAGAGCAATGAATATATTAAATGTTTTCCCAAGGGCAGTGGCTGCATTCGGTAGTCATACATCTGAGGAAACTAAACTCTTCCCTAGAGAGGTCTGCAGCCAGGCATTTGAACTGAAATAAACAGCAGGATTTCAGGCAAGGGCTTTATCTGATGAACTACTGATGCAGTCTGCTCTAATCCCTCCAAAAGCAATGACTAGAAGTAACCAGGATGTGGCCCAGGGGGTATTGAGTTCAGTGAAGCATAGCCCAAGTGCCTTTTGCCTGACTAATGGTGAAGGGAGATAGAGTTTTCATCTTTTCTTATGACTCTTACGAAGACAATAGAAGCAAAATGCACTCATTTTACAGCAAGTCACTAGTTAAAGTTCAAAATAATCTCTTTGTGGCTTTACAGAAGTACTGCTGGATTAATAGGATCTTTTACATATCTATTAGACCTTTCATCAGAAAATACTCCAAAGGCCACGAACAAGGATTGTTTCACACACCCCCTCCCTGGGATGAAACAGCAGTGCTCTGTAGTGGTAAAAACATTTCAAATTTCCTATTTCTTTGTCATTTCTGGGAAATTAAGAGACCACCAAACTGTAAACATGGACGAGATGGCATCAGAAGGCATTAGCTGCAAATGGCATAGAAGCTACTAGCAGCTGGTTGGGGCTCTGAGTTCTGTACTGGATTAGGGGGAGGCACTGCTTACTTAGGCACTAACTTAACCTTCTAAACCATCTTTCTCATATACTGGCAAGAGTTCAAGATGCTAACCTCATGAGAGCACCACCTATTGTCTTGGTATTTCAGGGGAATTTAGAGACCAGATATTAATATCTATGAAACTCTAATTTTAGAAATACAATACCGTATAATACAAAAATAACAAGGAAGATTATTCACACAATTCTGCTTTATGAGATTTTAAACAACGTGTCAGTGCAGCAATACAATAAATATTTATTATTGTAAGATAAATGAAAGCAAAATGTGCAGAAACAATACTGTGGTTGGCTTTTCTTTTACAAACTGTCTAGTACCGTCTCATAGAAATAGAGCCTTCAAAATCTTAGCAAGTAACAAGCATCTGTTTGCTTTTAAAAAGACTTGGTACAAGGTCAGTTTTACCTCAGCAGAAACGCATCCATCAGACCAAAAGTAAAATAATATGTGCAAACATTACAGGCTTAATCAACAAATCCAGTAAATTGCATGAGTTTGGCTCTGATTCAAGTGTTTGTATAACCAGCTTTAGCAGATTCTCTCAAGAGGACATGTAATTGTTATTTTTTCCAGGCACTTAAGACAGTCATACAACTAAAAGCTTCAGATTCATAAACATAGATCATTATTTTAAATTTCAGTTGTTGTTTAAATTAAAGTCATACTCAACATTTCCCGCTTCTGAAAGCTTTCCTTGCTTTTGGCAAACAGTTTTGGTCTTTACTCACATTGTAGAGTTATTAATCTCACTAAGACTGAAAATATTTTCATAGTTGTTCAGTACCATAACACAAGTACTACTTTGCACATTAACTGCATGTGAACAAGGCAACCGCATGTGTAAAATGTCTTAGCAGAAAGTTAAATGTGTAATTGCACATAAAAATTAATATACACAATTGATTTTAAGTACATTGTTTCTGTAAGCAGAGCTATGATCAAGATTAATTGCTCACTGGGGAAGAGTCACCAAGAGTTAGTGCCTCAGAATGCACATAGCTGGATACATCCATTTCGGCAAAGATGCAAGCTGTTAGGGGGTTTTACAGCTGCAGACATAAATACATAAATACCTACAGAATTGTCTTGCATTTGGGATGCCTGAAGATCTAAATTTTAAACTGCATAGAGATCTAACTCTCCATGTCTCCATGGGATATGACAAATTTTAACACATTTTTTTGTCCTGAATCTTGGCCATAACATGACCACCCACATGCTTCGTTAGGTGGAATCTTTCACAGTCCCTCCTAATACTTCCCAGGACCCTCCTGCCCTATGTACCTTTAGGGTCAGTCAGTAAGGATAGATATCTAGATATTGCATATTTACACAGGACTGTCTGCAGGTCTAACCTGAATTGGATGCAAGCTGGCCTGATTCTCAGATACATCATCTAAAGTTGCTGACACCCATCACAAAAAATAAAGTAGTTTAATTGTAATTTATGGAATCTATATCATTATAGTCTTTTGTTGATAGTGCTGAACTAAAATGTTTCAATAAAGACTAGATCCAATTCACAGTGCTTAAATGTCATGGATCATTAGGCAGCATAAAAAAGGATAAGTCACCCTGTTGAAGTGATGAGGAAAATACGATTTACAGTATACCTTTTGTGTAGTGTAAGATTTCCTTTGCATAACACCATGTTATGCTGATAACAGCAGCAATATATTTGTACTTTTACACTGTTATAAACATACATAATTATTTTGCAAGTAAATAACCAAATTGCATACCTACTCATCAAGACAAATGTAAACATAGTTAGATTGCACATTAAGCCAGTGAATAACTGCAGAACAGAGAAGGATTGGATGGGTGTCAATGGAAAAAGGATGGGTTACGGACGTCTGGGAGAAACAAGGCTGAGAGAAGCAGCAGGGCTTGTCCTATACTGGCTTAGTATGAAGTTAACCACCTGCAAATATTGCTCAATCACAAAATCATTATTCCTGTAGGTACTTTTGAGCTATCCTGAGGGGTTCAGTTCACTTTGAATTTCCTCAGTTTCCCCCTGAAAGTGTTGAAGAATGATAAAGAAAAACCAGGACTTGTAGTATCATCTTCCGTGGCACAATACCCACTAGTGAGATTCCTACCTCCTGAACAGGAACCATAGGCTTTGAAAAATGAAATATTCTGACAGATTCCTAAATGCTGCTCCTTTTTAAACTAAATGTGCCTTCCACAGTGCTGTGTGGAAGAGGAAGAAAGCTTCTAGACTTCTGTCAATTCTCTCCAAAGAGAAGAATTCAGCCTGGGACTGTAACTCATTCTTGCAGCATCCTTATGCACAAATCCTTTGCTACAACAACTCTCTTCCCTGCTCAAGAAGGACAAAGTTGCTAAAAGAGACAAGAAACTGTAAAAGCCCAGAGAGTGGTTCTAGGTATCAGGAGAAAAGGGAAGAGCCAGTCAAGTCGTGCATATTTCCAAGCTGACTGTCAGAACATCTTGTCATGGACCTCAGTATCTTGGTCTATGCTCACCACTTTCTCCCTGACTTATCCGCTGTAAGTTTAACCTCTCTAGAGAATGCAGTGTGTGTGTAGCATTGCAAAGCAGATAATATTTATGCACAGCAAGTATGGTTGCATTTTTATTTTTTAAGTAAGCATTGACTATCTTTAAGTCAAGAAATCTCTCAATTTTCTTGAACCATGTACTCACTTATTTAAAGACTCCTTCAGTAGTTGAATGTTGAAATGTTTATTGCAGAGGAAGATATCACAAATAGGTCATGGCCAGCTAGAAGGTTCTTTGGCTGGTGGAGTTTGAGCTGTTCATCTACCTTTCTGTTTTTCTAGATGCCTCTCAAAGGATTACTTTGGTCTCAGTTTGCTCAGCAGACGTTTATTTCCACACTACTACTGTCATCCTGTGGGAGTGTAATCATCTAGTATTCAGTGAGGTCAGAAAAGTTTAGTGTTAAAAAAGCTGGTGTTTGAGTAAAAATATAACAAAGATTTCTTTTGCTTTAATTTCAGAAGTCAGTGTCTATATAACAACTCGGAAATTGCAATTTTCAAATACATTTCATTTTCTCATCTGTAGAATGTGAATTACGGTACTTTCCCATTTCCTAATCTGAGGCTAAATTCATCAATATTTACAAAACTCTAAGATCCTCAAGTGGAAAGAGGCATAGAATTGAAAGTGTATAAACAAACATGAGCAAAAATCGAATAATGACTTTGTGTTTTGCCACTAGCATTTACAAGTGCATTCAGTTTGTCTTCCCCAGCACTGTGAAATACCTTGCCTCTGAATCTCTGCCTGTGACAGAGGTTCTCCTGGTGTAGTCTACCCATTCTCCTGGGGCACTTCTACATTGTAGCATTTTAGAAAATGCAGGACACTTCACAAGCGTTTTAGAGGCAAAATAGCAAAAACCTTTTTCCAACAAGGACAAAGACTAGAGGTCAGGAGACAGGAATTGTGTAATGTCACAAAACAAACCTCCTGGAATTACAGGTATTAAGAAAGAAAATCCACTACCAATCTAAAGGTTTTTCCCACTGAGGAGTTATTTTGGTAATACTTAGTGTATTTGAAATGCGCTGTATGAAAAAGACTTGGTTCACTTTGCAGGAGCTTGCTGCTACTGATATGTTTATTGGAAGGTCAGCTGTTGTTTCAATGTGGTTTCCAAGCACATCTCAGCCTCTTAAATCCTGATGAGGAGTTCTTAGCTTGATAGGATTTCCAAGCTTTATTTAAAGAATATGTTACTATTGTTTCCCAAGTGGTAGGACTAGTGAATCCTTCTGCTTAGGAAGCAGCTCTAAAACTTGGGCTTCAGGTACTGATTAAATATTTTAGTGATGAAAAAATATGCTGTGATACAGCTTTTCTGTACCTCTACAACAGTCCCTGTCAGATCTTCTGCAGAAGCATCACACTGGCAGATCATTTGTCAAGGAACGTTCTCTCCTGACATGAGACTGCAGAAATGAAATGACTTTTTTTTTTTTTCTGTAGCAAAATTGAACCATAGAAGAATATGTATAATAAGCTATTTAGTTTTGATCTTCACACATTTCCTGGTCTTTGACCTAAAAATACTCCTTGTTGTGGTATAGAAATGAAGAGGGCTTTTCACTCACAGTGGTCATTACCTGTTACAGTCATTAGAAAGTATCGTGAAGTCATGTGGATAGACATCTGTGGGACAAGGGTGACATCTTCACTGGTACAGGTGCCTTGGTGGAGTGATACTCCTGTGAGGATATGCCCCCAAAATTCAGTTCAAGAACCCTGTAGTGTTGCTTTGCTCTTGAGATAACCCTTGATATGTTCTAAAGGTCACAAGAAAAGATCATGCTGAAAATTAAAGGCTTGTTTTGAGATCCCTTAAAAGGGAGGGGAGGAAGTCGTGAAGGCTGAAAATGCCCTTAGAACTGCACTTAACCAGAAATTAAGGCAATCATTAGCTCTCCCAGCTCCAAGCCTACCTGAGCAACAAATACCCGAGCTTCCTTGTCAGAGAGTTACGTCGTGACCACAGAAGTAAAACCTTTTCCATTCTGTAATTTGAAAACAGCTTAATAGAGAAGATTTCGTATTAACAGGGTGGATTCTTTCCCACAGCAGTGATGAACACGGAAAGATTGACCTGTGCCCAGTTTAGTCTTGACTTGCCTATTCCATCCAGACTCTTCCAAAGAGATTGTTTCACAGGCACTAAGCTGTGACCCTTCAAATGAGTTCATTTTCATTCCTTAAATAGACAGGTGTCCACAGAGCACACAAATTGTCTCTTCTTGTCTGGTTTCTCAGAATTTACCATTGAATGAAGCTCAGACTGCACTCAGTAGACAAGGACAGCAAGATATGTTCTTGGTAGAACTGGTTCAAAGAAAGCAAATCACAAGAATATCAACTTGTTGTGGTGTTTCCCTAAAAACAGAAATCCACCCCCTCCCCCCCAAAAAAAAAGAAAAAGGCAAATCTTTGAACCAGCTTTAATTTTAAAGCCTGCCTCAAAAGTGCTCTGATCTTGTGGCCCACATAGCATGATCCCATAGAAGAAAATCACTGAAATAGAGGGGCAAAATTGGGAAGGATATACAAAAATCACAGAAGTCTGCAGTGAGATGTCATGCTTTTGTACATTTATCTCTGTACTGATCACTGATACCTCAGTCTTTTATTATTATTAATTTGACTTTGAGACTTGTACTTTTATGGGCCTCAGGTTCCATGTAAAACCCATCTTCCGATTATTCCTCTGCTTGTCGCTGGTCTAACACACCCATCTGTCTGCACACTCTGCATTTTACCATCAGACAAATAAAGTGCATTAAGAACTGAGTCACAAAATGCAACTTCGGAAAGATGAGAAAAGGTAGTGTGGGGTGGGAGAAATTAAGTCCTCATTGTCGTGTTTCTGCCTCTCCTGGAAATCCTCTGGTTTATGGAAGGCTTTTTGTCTTGCAGCAAGATCCACACGCAGCCTCTCTGACTTCTCTTGCAAGGAAATGACAGAGCGCCAAGGACCCAGCCACCCTGTGCTGCTCTATCTGTACTAGCACCTTTCCTGCCTTCACTTAGCATCTGAGGTTTACCCTCTCTCTGCGGGTTACCGTGCAGTTTCCGATTAAAAGACTCATGGAAATAATTGATTTTTGTCAGAATTAAATGGCTGCCAACACCAAGAGTGAAGAGAATTCTGCCTTCTTAGAGGATGCACTCGCGTACCCTTTTCATAAATAGATGGTTAGTCAGCCAGATAGGGTAAGAGCAGCCCAACCACGAAACACTGTTATTCCTCAGCTCCCTGCATTTTTGTTTTTATTGCATCATTTCAAAATGCAAATGCTGAAGTAAGACTGA
>NW_009909708.1:0-33315 GCF_000696875.1 Nestor notabilis | reverse complement strand
ACTGCTGTAGCTGAACCCAGGACATACTTACTTACAAAACAAATAATTTTGATCTGTGACTTCAAAAATGGATCCCACATTTTCAGGCAATAAACTCCATATTTTCAAATTTTGCTGATTTGTGTTGCAGAGATACGCTTTTTGCACCTTGGCTAGCTCTCTTCACCTTGGATTTTTAGGCCTTCAGTTTTAACAAAAGTAACATCTACAATTTTGCTTACAAGAGCATTATTATTCATGTTACTCAGTATCGTTTCTATTAAATATAATTCATATCAGCAGATATGGTGCATTCCTTCAGAAACAGCTACATAACTATTTTCATATTTGCATTTTGGAAGAGTTACATAAAATTAAAATATTATATTCAAAATATTATATTCACAGTATTTCACTACATGGCAAAAATGCATTGCAGATAGTTTTCATTTTTTCCTACTCATGGTAAAATGATTAAGTTGATTATTCAAGAGAGTGGGATATTCAATAACATGGATGGGTGTAAAATATTTCCAAGTAAAATTTTGAATTGCAGGTGGAAATACTTTAGCTGTAAAATTTTCCAGCAGCTTGTTTTAAGCAGTTTTGATTTGATTCCCCTTGAAAATTAATGTTTTCGTTCACAAAACATAAGATCTCCATGAAGATCTAAATAATTGTAGTCTTGCTTTGGCTAAAAAGTCTGCATTTAGCTTCACAAAACATACAGAGTTCTGAACTGGTTTGTTCAAATAATAGATGTAGTATTAAGACAAAAAATGGACTAAGAAGGAGAAAAAGAAATCTAAGTCTCTAATATAATATGATGGATGAAAATGCAGCAATTACAAAATCACAGAATCACAGAATGATTGAGGCTGGAAGGGACCACTGGAGGTCGTCCAGTCCAGTTTCCGGGCTCATGCAGGGTCACCAAGAACACATTACTTAGGATTGTATCCAGACAGCTCGTAGTTATCTTCAGGGAAGGAAATTCCACAACTCCCCTGAGCAACCTATTCCAATGCTCAGTCACCCTCACAGTAATGAAGTTCTTCTTCATGTTCAGGTGGAACTTCCTGTATTTTATTTTACACCCGTTGCCCCTCATCCTATTGCCTGGAACCACCAAGAAGAGTCTAGCCCATCCTCTTGACACCCTTCCTTCAGATACTTAGACACATTAAACAGATTCACCCTGAGACTTCTCTTCTCTAGGTTGAACAGGCACAGCTCCCTCAACCTTTCCTTAAAAGGGAGATGGTCCAGACAATCATACTAGTAGCCCTTTTTTGGACTTGCTTCAGGAGCTCCATTTCTCTCTTTTACTGAGGATCCCAAAACTGGACACAGTACTCCAGGTGAGGCCTCACTAGGGCTGAGTAGAGAGGGAGGATTAAATCCCTGGACCTGCTGGCAGTGCTCTTCCTAATGCAGCTCAGGATACCATTAGCCACAATGGCACATTAGTGGATCATGGACAACTTGTTGTCCAGCAGGGCCCTCAGGTCCCTTTCCTCAGAGCCGCTTTGAACAGGTCAGCCCCCAGCCTCTTCTGATGCCTGGGGTTATTCCTTGCCAGGTGCAGGATCCTGGATTGCCCTCATTGTGTTTCAGAAGCTTCCTCTCCGCCCATCTCTATAGCCTGTCTAGATCTTTCTGAATGGCAGCACAGCATTCCGGGGTATTAGCCAATCCTCCCAGTTTCGTATCATCAGTAAACTTTCTGAGGAAGCACTCCATCCCTTTATCCAAGTCACTGATGAAGAAATTATTGGACCTAGTATTGGACCCAGTATTAACTACTGGGGGAGACCACTATTTGCGAGTCTCCAACTAGACTCTGTGTCACGGATCACAACACTCTGAGACCTGCTATTCAGACAGTTCTCAGTCTACCTCACTGTCCACTTGTCCAGCCCCCACTTCCTGAGCTTGCCTATGAGGACGTCATAGGAGACAGTGTCCAAAGCCTTGCTGAAGTCCATTTATCATGTTCTAATGAAGAAAAACCCTCTATCAGAATAATCTTCTCTTTCCCCACCTGGCATCACCTCTAGTGTAATTTCATTTGAGAAACATGAGAGTATTCTCAGTAATATATGTGAAGATAATGGTGAAAAGAAGGGAGGTGCAATGATGATACATCAGAAGACAAATGTATACAGAAATTAATAAAAAACCTAAACAATTTAAAAACAAACTGCTGACTTGACAATGCATTGTATATATATGTGTGTGTATGTGTGTGTGTATGTGTGTGTGTGTGTGTGTGTGTATGTGTCCAACTAGCATGAAGGTGACAAAAACAAGCTTTCAGATTTCTTTTTTTGCCTGGTGACTCTTAAAGAAAAACACAGGTAACCTTGTAGCAGATTGCCAAGCTATTCCTGGTTATTTTCCCTGTTATTGGATGACTCTTGCATTCCATTCCCCCCAGTAATTCATGCTCGGAGGAAAGACATCACATAACCTAACACCATTTTTCTTTTTTTATTTTTGTAGTCTATAAATTTAGCCATTTTCTTTTAATGTGGGACCAGTGAGCTGTAATCCATTTAGAAAGAAAAATTACTTAACTCACTGGCTGTATAAGTTTAGCATGTAAAAGATTCCAGTAGTTTTCAGCTGAACCCCATGCAACCCCAGTGAGTTAAGCAGAGCCTGGCAAGACTAACAGATTAATCTCCAGTGGAAACAGATATCACTCAGTACTTCCCTGAATTACAGCCAAGATCAGGCATAGTGTAGACTCTATTCTACAAGCTAGCAAACTTCTTAGCATGCATGGGAACCTGTTTGCCACATGGAAGTGTTAACAGATTTTATGAGATGGCAGGATAACAGAGCATAATCTCAAATTGCCATATTATTAATAATTATTATATTACATATTACTTCACTGATTTGATGGAAGCAAGCAGGATGAATGAGGCTTATGGAAAGGGCACATGCATCTAGATACAATCCATGTACAAAACTTTCCAGTAACATTATAACAGACACGTTTCACAGTATCCATTGTACTGAGCATTAGGAATTCGACTGCTTCAGCAAAAAGTACAGAAACTTCAAATTTTACTTCACTTCAGAGAAGAAAACAGAAAAAAGTATTATACACTAAGCAGAAAATGAGACAACATAAAAGAATCTTAGTAACTACAAAATGTTTTCATCATTACTTAATACTTGTTTATATTAGTAAGTAAAATTACTTACAAACTGAACCCTGTAACTCAGATTTATATGCAATTACCATTTTAAACTGACATTGTGCTGCCAGCACAGACTGTGCAATAATTTCCACAAAAGCTATGTACAGCATTGTAATTTGCAATTTATGGAGATCACAAAACACAACATCATAGCACTATTTTCTATGCATTCACCGGGAATAGCATAAATAATATATTTAAGAGAATTTGACTGTTCCCTCATAATCAAGATGCTTTTCATTCTGAGAACTTAGGAATCCTCTGTTCCTCATTTTTATGTTTGACTTTCTGGCAGATTCTGGACTCCCTTAGGCAACAATAAATTTTGTACAGTGAATGGGAGAAGGTAGATGCCACAGATTGGACCATAAATAGAGAGAACACAGAGCAAAAGAATGCCTACAGGTCTGCATACAAACTGTGTCCAGAGCAGAATGTTAAACACTGTGTTACAAATCTCACTGTATTTAAATATATATATTTTACGTATATGTGTGTGCATGTATTTTGTCTTCTTCTGTGTACCACCCTGGACATGCTATGTAAAATTGCCAGGAAAATTGAACAGATTTTTTCCTCTTCTATCACTTACATTGTGAGGATTTCAACAAACAGTGAAACAACAGAAGGAATGGTTCTCTGCAGTGATGGTCAACATTGGGCCCAATCCCGTTCAACATCCTCATTAATGATTTGGAAGATGAGCAGAGATACAAGTTTGCTGATGAAAGAAAACTGGAAGGAGTGGCTGAAACACCGGAGGGTTATGCTGCTATCCAGAAAGTCCTCAGATGAGAAGATAGAGCAAGACTCTTTTCAGTGGTGCCACTGGCAAGACAAGAGGCAATGAGCACAAGCAGAAACACAAGAAGTTCCAGCTGAACATAAGGAAACTCTTTTTTATTGTGGGGGTGACCGAGCACTAGCACAGGTTTCTCAGAGAGATTGTGAAGTTTTCCTCCTGGTAGATATTCAAAAGCTATCTAAACATGTTCCTGCTACAGATGACCCAGCTTGCACCAGGGGGTTGGAGCAGATGACCTCCAGAGGTCCCTTCCATACTCAACCATTCTGTGATTCTGTGAAAAGCACAGCCTGCTAATATCTTACAGTTAACCTGCTAGTTTCACCTTGGGTGATCCTCACCACCTGGACTAATTTTCTACATGGTTGAGATACACCTGGAAAAAAAACCCAGCCAGAAATGCTACATGATGAACAGCTCCTAGCAGAGATGTTAGCACTATCTTTTCCCATTTCTAAAGTAAGTGTTGGAATAAAGATGAAAATGACATGCCTTTATCTCCTTAGGACCAGCTCCATTTTTTTTCTTGTAGTAATGCATTCATAAATGTATGTGCTCAAGATGTAATCCTTTCTCAAAAAGATATTTTGCATCCAAAACCCAGGGAGTCGCATTGCTGCCAAGCTACAGAATATAATGGGAGATGTCAGTCTTATATTTATGAAACATATTTATGAATGGTAAGTGCTCACAATGGTCAGAAGTAACTCCTTATTTTCAAGTCAGTAGCAAAATCCAATTATTGATCATAACAGATTGTCTGGAATGTTTACAGAAGACCACATATTTCTTATTTCAAGATTTTCTAAATTGTGCAAATAGTAGCTAATTTCTGTCTGTAAGTGGAAAGAATATAATTGTTTTACTTTGCTGAAGGTATTACTGGAACCCTGGAGCTTTAGGAAATGTTACCATCATGAGTTTTGGGGAAAGTTTTATTTTTCATATAAAATTACCATTCCAAAGGTTTGTATTGCACAGGAATGAGATTTGCAGGCACAGCAACTCTGATCTGTTGTGAAAAATATGTTTTTTCTGACTGGTCTCCAGGAACTCCTGAGTACCAAACAGCAGCCTACAGAATGTCTAATATACCAAATGTCTGTGTCAATACTTACAACTCCAGAAATACGTTTTCCAAACCTGGGTGCTATGTAGCAGTGATTTCAGAAAAGACTGGATAGAAATCTGGTATAATGGTTACTGCACAAACTTCTCTATGATGTTTCAATTCCTTTGAAATATTCAGTGTGTGACTGAAGCATCTAATATATTTTCCAAGTACTAGTGGCAAATAAGAAACTTAATATTGTAGTTCATAAGTACTACAGTTCTCTCCTTATAGAAGAACAAATGTAAAATTTTATTACTTTTTATTGCTCTAATCTCATTTTTATGTTATTCTATTTTTAGACAGTTATTTAGTGCAAGCATTCTTAAGAAAGTGTTGCCAACTTCCCTCTAGAAGTTAAGTGAAAAATATAGTCTTAACCTAAAGTGTGGAAAGTGATTCTCATTGTCTCATAAATTTCTCTTCTGCTGGTACTTATGAATTCTCTAAAATACTACTTTGGGGGACTTATCATTATAGGCATATTTACTGTATATATTTACATTTCCAGAAGATAAGCATAGTAGGTTATGGCACCTTGCAACCGCACAATTAGAAATAGTGAGCCTCAACCTAAACTTGCAGTACAACGTATGTTTTGTTTAAGACCCTGAGTATCTAGCATTCAGGAAGTAATTGTTGCTGAAATATTGCTGCAAACTTTGGAAGTTTCTGGTGGAATAACAAAAAGCTGTAGTCTTGGCTCAGCACTAATCAGTATACATGGAAGAAAAGTTTGTCACTGCCAGTAAAGTTTTTAGAGATTAAGTTTTCAACAAGCACAATGTCCAGAAGAATGGCCCACAATAAAGAGAACAACCTTGAATGCTGGTTTCAGTTTTGGGCTCCTCACTACAAGACATTGAGATGCTGGAGTGTGTCCAGAAAAGGGCAATGAAGCTGGTAAAGGGTCTAGAGCACAAGTCTGATGAGAAGCGCCTGAGGGAACTGGGGATGTTAAGCCTGGAGAAAAGGAGACTCAGGAGATCTTATTGCTCTCTACAACTACCTGAAAGGAAGTTGTAGCAAGGCAGATGTCTATCTCTTTTCCCAAGTAACAGGTGCATGGATGACAGAAAGTGGCCTCAAATTGTGCCAGGGGAGGTTTAGACTGGATGATAGGAAAAATTTCTTCACCGAAATGGTTGCGAAGCATTGGAACAGGCTGCCCAGGGAAGTGGCAGAGGCACCATTCCTGGAGGTATTTGAACTATATGTAGATGTGGCGTTAGGGACATGGTTTAGAGGTGGAATTGGCAGTGCTGGGTTAATGGTTGGACTCAATGATCTTAAAGGTCTTTTCCAACCTACACGATTCTGTGATTCTAAGTTACTGTAACTTGCTTGTCTCAAAAGGAGCTGTGACTTCTGCTGTGTTGTCTGACTGGTGTCCCAAGCACATTACCAGTGTCAAGGCACCTCAAGGGTCAGTGGCTCCCTGCTGCTTGGACACTAGAGGTGTCAGGGCCTCCCCTGGGCCTGTCAGGGCAGGGTCTGGCAGCCAGGGTCTGACACACTGCCCCAGCAAGGAGCAGGGCTGCTGTGGGGCCCCAGGGCCCCAGTGCACCTGAATTGGGCGCTTCCCTGGGAATGGAACAAGGCTGGGCTGTGACAAGCACCTGCAGGTGGGACCAGCTCAGATGGGGCCATGGTCAGGTAGGGCAGGGCTGTGAGGAGCTGGAGATGGGTCCTGCTGCGGTGTCACTGGGGCCTGGGGGACCTGGGGCTGAAATGAGGTCCTGGGCTGTGGGCAGCGTGGCAGGAGGCCCAGGAGGCAGGGTAGGGACACCAGGCCTGGTGGTGCCTCCAGGCCCCTGACAGTACCTTGGTAAATCAGACTTGGAAGTGTAATATCTCATTTAAGTAAAAGTGCAGTTCAAGTTTATTTGTAATTTGCTGTAATCTTTCCTTGAGGAAACACAAGTGACCTTTTTATATTTTAAAAAGCCAGAACTTTTTAAAAGCTGAAGTTTTTAAAAAAGCTGGAGCTTTTTAAAAGCTGATTTTGAGAATATTTGTTTTTCTGAATTAAAAAGGTTAAAATAATCATCTATTCTAACTTCATATCCTGTTACGATGGGATTTTATGTTTCATTAAGAATAGCTTTAAAGCAAGTACATTGATCAGTTCTCTGTAAATGGCATTTATAATGCTCAGTTTCAAGTTTGAGGAGAGAGATGGTGTTAGAAGGCAGAGAACAGTTCTGCTGGTGAGAAATTCAATGAAGACTCTGAAATGGCTTGACAGACATGCAAACTGTCTCATATTAAGGGTGACAAATAACGTATCTTTTGTTTGTTGTGTTTCTTCTTTTATCACACAATGTGTTTTGTTGGAAGGTGCAGCTCAGCAGCATGGAGAATAGCCACCTACTTGCTCACTGCTGGCTATCACATACTGGATCCATGCACAGACCTTTGGAGTCAGGGGAGCAGCAGTCCTCTCCTGAGAGGGGAAGACAGAGTGGGAGGACTCCCAAGTCTGTATACAAATGTGTATTCCAAGAACTGGAAGGAAATACAATATAAAGATGCAGAGGTGATACACAGAGACTTTCCGGGGGTCTGCAGCACACTGCTTAGAACTATTCATGGCTCAGCAAGCCACTAAATATTGCTGTACTGAAAGCAAGAGTGACACGAAGGACCTGTCTCTGAAGTGAAACAGTGGGCAGTGGGGACTTCTAACACAGCTTTCATTTTGATTTGATCTGACCCAGCTGATCTGAGTTTCTGTTCCACAGAAGTAGTCTTGTTGTAGTTTATCTTTCAATAAAATCTAACACCAGCAGTTCAGGGCCTTTTCAGGTTTTTTTAATATCATCACTTTAAAGAAAAGGTATTGTTGTCCACAGATGAATTTGACAGTTGTGATCGCTGAATATTCAGCTATGCATTCCAAAAATGAATGCTATGAAAGCTCTTGAAGATACGATTGATTACATTAAGTAGAAGTCAATAGAACATTCTTTGGTCACACACACACAAAGCTGAGATTTATTAGTATCCTTCTTGACTTAATGAATTCTTTTATAGGTATAAATTAAATGTTACATCAGTATTTTTCAGCATATATGATTTAAAGGGAAGATAACATGACCTACAAATGGATCTGCTTGAGGACATCATTACCAGATTACAAATACTTAAAACTAACATTAGAATCCTAATACAATTCCTTTAATTTAATGGAAAATGAAATGCTATTGAGAAAAAGAAAGAAAAAGAAAGAGCAAGCAATTTAGCTAATTTTATTATGACATGCTATCAAAACAAATTTTCTTAGAGGCTCATTTTCCCGAACAAAACCTTTTTCCAAATGTATCAGGATTATTAGGTAGTATTCCTCCCTTGCTTCATTATATTCTGGTAAAATATTTTATAACTTTTAACAGGAAATAATCAGAAATTGTTTCTTTCATCTCCTTTTAGGTAATGGAACAATGAAGACATTGCAGGTTGTATAGACCTCTCAGGAGCAATACTAATAATTTGAAAAAAAGGTTAAACATCTGGCAGAATAGGGACTTGCAATTAAATGTTACAGATTATGCTTAAAATAACACCTTTTTTCCACATCTAATGTAAGCCAAGAGACTCACTAAAAATTTCTTTTAGATTATACTCTATTCCCAGTAAATTAAAATAAATTACTTATAATCTTTCTTGTGAGTGCTCAGAAGAACTGCATTAAAGAGACAATTTTGTTACATACTTTTTGGTCTTTTCTTTCTAATGTTACGGTTTGTGATGACTAATCAGAGGAATAAGTTTTCAAATTACTGGGTTAACTCATTAATTCTAGCCATCTATAGTACATGGATATATCTGAGTTGAATTCCAGAAACGCTGGCAGCATTCTTTTTTGTCTTACCATCAAGATAATCATAAATCAATCTTGGACTCAAAGTCCGTCACCATGAAATTCCAAGTAGATCGATGAAATGTTAGTGAACTATGGATATAAACTGGTATTTGGTTACCGTTGTATTGTCTTGACTTTGTTCACTTGTGACAGACCCAGTGGTAAAAAAGGTGATACTGTTTTCCAGTATATGCCTTGGGTAGTTTTTGTATTTCATTGAAGGTGAAAAAATGCATTACTACCCAAGTTCCCATCAGTATTTCTTCACTGCCTTCCCTTGTGAAAGTGTCTCTGTATCCAGCTTAATTTTTACATGCAATTCTGTCTTTGACTTGTTTTCAGATATTTTTTTTTTTTCTTCCCAGTGGCTGATTTCCACTAAGATTTTATGGGCCAGTTTGAGGTATTTGTTCCTAGATGATTATTAAGTTAACATGAAGTGAGCCATAATGCTCTGTTCTGCGAGTATTTCATGAAGTTGGCTGCAGGAAAGTTAGTGGTTGATATTTTATCTACTGTAAGACTAAAATATTCCTAGTTTAAACAAGTTAGTGATTTCTTTTTAATATTTTTTTTGTGTTGTCAACATTCTTTAACTGACTTCATTAGGGACTCGGACTCTTCATTAGGGACTCTAGTGGTAGGACAAGGGGTAATGGCTTTAAACTTAAACAGGGGAACTTTAGGTTAGATATAAGGAAGAAGTTCTTCACAGTGAGGGTGGTGAGGCACTGGAATAGGTTGCCCAAGGAAGTTGTGAATGCTCCAACCCTGGAGGCGTTTAAGGCCAGGCTGGACAGAGCCTTGGGCAACATAGTTTAGTGTGTGGTGTCCCTGCTCATGGCAGGGGGGTTGGCACTAGATGATCTTAAGGTCCTTTCCAACCCTAACTATTCTATGATTCTATGACTTACTTTGTTTTTGCATAACAAAGCATCGTAACACTGATATAACTCTACAGCATAAATTGTTTTCTTGTGTTTCTGTACAAAACAGTACTTTTGCTTTCTTCAGCAGTTTGTAAGAAGGTATAACAGACTACTTCTGCACTACCTGTTGGAGAATCTGAGTCATGGTGCAGTAGAAGTGGGAGTGGACATTCTTTTTTTTCCTTTCCTCAGACACTGTGTTAATACTAAAACTCCAGAGAGGGGCTGGCTTTTTTGCCTCAAAAGACAGTTATTTAAAGGACATAGGACCATTCCTTTAATGTTAGATATCTGGATAGAAGAGACACTATGAAACTCCACTCAGAGAACTTGCAGAATCTTCTTCAACCATTGTAGTATAAGCTTTAGATTAAATCCCCGCTCAGTTCTTTGAGAGCTGTGAGCTTTGGACATGCTCTAGCACATCAATGTCTTTCTTGTAGATTAAGTTCTCACTGGGCTTTGGCCCCACATACTTTATTTGGAAATTTGTGTGTGGTGTGTTGGGTGGTGAAGGACCGAAGAACAAGAGTGTGGATGACAGTGTGCTGTATGTTCATCAGCCAAAATACACCCTAAATATTCCACTTTGTCTTTGTGAAAGAGGTGGTCTCCTTCCATTTGCAAAGAACTGTGCAATTTCTGTAAAATATCCTGCATGGGACAATATATCCCATTATGTACTGCGTTGTTTTTTTTAATTTGTGAATATTTTCTTCTTAAATGAAACAAAAAGCTTTTGTGGAACAGAGGGAGCTCTTTAAAGCAAAATCAAAATAAAAATACTGTTTCTTTTATAATTATTAGAGTAACTATTATAAAAATATTACAGAACTATTATAAAAATAACTATTTAAAAAGCAACTATTATAAAAATATTACAGAAATTGTTACCACATAAATATGCAGAGATTGTTTCAGATTAGATCTTTTATTGATTCAAATTTTGATGAAACATTAAGAAAATTCTTCTTTTCTTTGAAGACATAAATAGGCAAAACCCCCATGATACTGTGAAACCATTGCTTTAAACATCGAAAATATTGTAGAAACTTTTTTGTCTTTTGGTTCAACCATGTGGCCACCTTTGAAGTGCTTAAATCATCATATCAAATGTTCAATTATGAGCTACTTAAAAATATACTTGTGTTGTGGCCCTTAAAGACCATCTGGACTGAAAGTGCAGATTGAGAAAGTAATTTATGTTCTTCATAGGGTTAGGAAATGAGTGTCAGCAGGGTCCAGCAAGCCTCTTAGTTGAGAACTGGATAATCAAGCTTTCAGAGCTTCCCCTATTACATCTTGATACAGTTTGGATGCAATGTTAGTACCTCCTGTTGCACTACTAAAAATATCAGGGACATAATTTTGGCTTCAGTTCAGCTGCAGCCAAGAAACTGCACTAAATGTTGTTCATATCCTGTGAAGCAGTATATTGACTCAGAGTACAATTAATCTATCTCAAGATCATTCAGATTTTGAGCTGGTATCTTGATCTTAAATCAGCAGTAAGGAAGCAGCATGCCTCTATAACCTTGTAGTTAGTTCTGTCATTAAGAGATGAAGTTACCGTCTTGATCAAAGGACTGGTTTTATATTTAATAAGGAAACACTGTAATAATCCCAGAAGCAAGGAGTTCATTCTAACCCTTTAACTGAGCTCTTCAGCATGAGGCTTCTGAGTCAAAAACACTTCTTCCTTCTCTTCTAATCTGCCTCTTCCTCCCCATGACTCTATCCTGCCACTGCTGCACAACTCTTTTCCACAGAAAAAAATAACACGAGAAAAATATATATCCCACCTTCTTGATGAGCACTTTCATGTTTGAGTTATCACATAAACATGTATCACCCTTATGATATCATGCAAGTGTTCAAAGAGTTCGTTTGTATCTGAGAGTGAGGCTGCCAAGCAACGAATTACGAGTGGGAAGAAGCACCACAGAGTACCAATAAAAGAGCAGTATGATTAAAGATACGTTCTGTGTCTTTATTAGCCAACTTTTGGTTACTTCTGACTCATCATGCCATTATCAAAATTGTCTTATTTTGACAGACACATTGTGCAATTGAAAAATGAACAAGGAAAGACCCATAACTAAATTTCCTGTTGCAAAGCTAAGTTTTCTGGATGCCCATTACTATATTCTGATATACATTTTTGTACGTATAAGGAGACTATAATTCTCTCATTTGGAGAAGGAATTTTAATAGGACAGGGCATATGGGAATATATGTTACTACTTTATTTTTCATCTTTCCTGCAGGTTAAAAATGAGAACATAAATTTCATTGTATGGGTTTTGATATCTAAATCTAAGTCTGAGGTCTTCATTCTTGGCTACCTATATAAAGATGCGATCAATATAGTTAGTGGAGTTGAGGGCATGATTCTTCTTATTCTGAAGTAGATATCTAAACCAAACTAAACAAATCATAACCTGAAAGTGGCTTTTTCTTTTATCTTGTATATAAAGGAAGTCAATCTACTGTGACTGTCATCTCCAGACATCTATTTTGTAGTCATCTAAAGTCTGATTAGTGTAATCACACTGACAATATTTAAGTAGCTAAACTTACGTGAGTTCAATCACATTCCTTTCCATTCAATGTTCTTGAGTATTCCTTTCTAATTTTTCACTTTATTAGGTAATAGCTATGAAATGAGATTGGGGGAATACTAATGGACTGGAAATCAGAGTAACTGAAGCTGTAGAAGATGAAAACGTGTAGATTTGTCATATGGCCTATTTTAATAAGAAGATTACTTTCAGATAGCTAAATCTTAAGCTTTAAAAATTAGATTCTAAAAGTTGGAGTTAACAACTTGCAGAATAGTCTGTTAAAAAAAAAAAAAAAAAGATACTGCAGAGAAAATAGATCTGTAAAGCTGTCAACACAAGACAAAAAAGGGAAAGCACAGCAGGTATATAAACATGCCAGTAGAAACCTTGGAGATTTCTCTCATCTGGGGCTCTGTCTAGAAAGAATCTGAGTTCCACGTGGTGAACACCCACACAGTCAATATGATACTTCTTCCTTTACTTATGTGAAAGATTATTCTATTGAAGAACAAAAGTCAGTTAAATCTAGTCTCAAAGTAGAACTACTATTACTACATATTTCTTGTTATAAACTTAATAGAACTTTGTAAATGAAGTGCTGCTTAATTCTCTCTTAATGCTTTATGTTTCTTCTCAGTATAAGGGGTAAAAAGCTCTTTTAAACAGAACAAAATAAACCCGATAATGTTCAATTCAACTTTCACTTTATCTAAATATTAAAATAAGTTTGGTTTTGTTTTGGGGTTGGTTTTTTTTGTTTGTTTGGTTGGTTTTTGGTTTGGGTTTTTTTTTGTTCTGGTTTGTTTTTTTTTTCCTCTGGAATGTATTCTTAAATACTATAGAAGAGTAATAATTATCTGTAGAGGGCTACTATATTTGAGAGTCTATTTCAGGCCCTGAAATATTGCAGACAGCCATTAAGTATTAGGAAGTGGCTTCTTCCCATCATGCATTACATCATCATGAATTATTAATCATTGTTATTAAAACATTGATCTTGTGTCTATGAAGTGTTTGTTAAGAGACTGGATACAAGTCATCTTCAGAAAATAATAACATTCCTTTCAGCTACCTTCCTCTCTGTAATCTTTTAACCATATATCAAAGAAGCACTGATCAGCCATGCCAAATGTTCCAAAACAAGAACTAAGACAATGGAAAGAAGAACTACCTGTCTGGTACAGTTTTACATATCAAATGATTTTGAGATTACTCTAGTAGTGATGACTGAAGATTAAGAAAGATAGAAATGAGAGAAAGAGAGATAAAGAGATAGAGCAAGAAAGAGCTAGAAAGAGTGAAAGAGAGTGTGAAAGAAAGTGAAAGAGAGGGAAGAAAGGCAGGAAGGCAAGAAGGCAGGCAGGAAGGCAGGAAGGCAGGAAGGCAGGCAGGAAGGAAGGCAGGCAGGAAGGCAGGCAGAAAGGCAGGCAGGCAGGAAAGCAGGAAGGCAGGAAGGAAGGTAGGAAGGCAGGAAGGCAGGAAGGCAGGAAGGAAGAAATAGAGGGAGGGAGGGAAGGAGGGAGGGAGGAAGGGAGAGAAGGAGCGAGGGAGGGAGGGAGACAGGAAGGAAGGAAAGAAGGGAGGAAGGAATGGAGGGAGGGAGGGAGGCAGGAAAAAGAAGGAGAGAAAGAAAGAGGAGAGAAGGAGGAAGGGAGGGAGGGAAGGGAGGAGAGAGAGAGAGAAAGGTGTCCTTGAAATTAAGTTCTGCTCATGTTTTGAAGAAATTACTCTATTCAGTAATGCCCTTTTTCTGCAGCAAGTAAAATAGCTCCTGATGAACTACAGATCTTCCATTTGTTAGCAATGCTTATTAAATTAAGGGTTTAGATCAGGAATAATAATTTAACATGAAAATGCCTACAGCCAAACTGCCAAAATTTTGCTATGATCTTGCAATCACAGTTGATTAGCCATAATCGGCTTATAACTTCAGCAACAAAGGAGATCGTTTGCTGAATCATACAGATACTAAACAAATTGCATAAAGATGAGAAAATGTTCTTTAACTTATGGAGTATTGAATAACTTGTCTAAAGACTGTTTAGTTTTTCCTAATATTAGAAAATTATTGTTTTCTTTCCTCAGGTTTTTCTATTGAATACAATGTATTTTTCACTAACTGAATAATGCAGTCTTAGTTATAGAGAAGTAAAATAGGAAGTCAGGCTACAAAATATGCAAGTTGTGTGGTGCTTTTTTTTCACAGTAATGCATTCCTATCTACGTGCAAGATCAAATGAAGATTACTTTCCTCCCCAGGCTTAACCAAACAGCTCATCAAGATTCCATTTTGTCTCTTACAGACAGGCACATGAAATTAAATAAATGTAATAGGTACTTGAAAGTTGTTGTTTTTAAAAAGGTTCGAAGATGGAACTTTGGGTACAGGAAAGCAAAGAAAATGGCTGTCATATTTTTGCACAACATGTCTAGAGGACGTTTCAGAAATGACATTTACCACTGAAACTAGATTCTGGCAGCACATGGAAGAAAACAGAAGGACAGAAGAAAAATTAATTGTATCCTTATTCTTAATTGGTAAGGTACTCATAGAAGCAGTGTCACATCTGAATTCTATTTGCAAATTCTAAGAAGTCTAATACGCAATGCAAAAATGTACATAAGAATGTACATTTCCTTTATTCTCATAAGATGAAAAGGGTAAAGAAAGCATTTGTACTAATACGTCTACTTTGGCTTTTTTTAGGCTAGTCTTTAAAAATAACTGAATAGCCAGAATATTTTTTTTAAATTAAGATATAGAGACCACCAAAATATATAGAGAATTTTCTGTCTTTCCCTTCATCAACAACCATTCAGTTATTCTTTGCTTCTGTATTACTGAAGATACTGTACGCATAAGTGAATGGTGAAATTATTTTGGTCTTGAAGTACACAAATAGCAAGACTTAATTTGTCTTTGATCTGAACTTTGTAATGATATGTTCATGTGATTTACAGCACAGCACTTAGAAAAGTCATACAGATAACATCATCTCTGGAAATTATTTTTTTTATTATTATTAAAAAAAAAGAAAAAAAAAGTGGCTAAAATTCAATCCATTTTCCACCTACTTCTGACTACTTCTTCCAAATAACAACCCAAAACCATGTATACAATCAGACAATAAAAAAAAGGAAAACCAGAAATGGCTTAGAAAGTATCTAAATTGCTTACTTAACTTGAAAATTGAATTATGAACTTCTAAAAGTCATTATGTTTACTAATATAGCAATACCTTCACTAAACTCCTTCAACTAGTTAACTTTGAAAAACAAATCTTCTGAGGTGTTCAGGGAGAACTGTGAAACTTTGGATTCAAAATCCAAGACCTTTGTTGGGGCTATATAAATAATAACTGTATTACATATAGCGCCTAAAATATTTGTAGATACACCAGTTTATTCACTGATATCAGACAAAATGCAAAGATCAATGTTGACTTTGGATTCTAATGAGAATATATAAGCTTTATATTGCAAAAATTAACAGTAAGAACTCTGTACTTGCACATGACTAAGCATCAGTGCAAAATAATAGTATATGGAAGGTAAAAGCAGAGACAGGCTTTAAGGCAGAAATTTAGAAATGTTGCTTGGGCACACAGAAAAGTCAAAGCTTAACACTTGCAAGTGGTGTAAAAGTGGGAAAAAAAAAGAAGAAAAAAAGAAAATAGCATCAGTGGCTAGTAGTAAAAGTCTGGATGGCTGGACAAGGAAAAAGTGCTATTATTGCTGAATGGAGCAGGTTCTGGTAACAATAGAGACAGATGAAGCTGAGGTACTGTATGCTTCCTTTGCCTCAGTATGTGTTCTCATCAAACCTGCCTTTCTAAGCAAACTAGTGAGACCAATTGATATACTGGAGAGCGGGACGACTATCCAGATGGACCTGGACAGGTTGGAAGTATGGGTAATTCCCAAAATTCAAGAAGAACAACTGCAAAATCCTTCCCCCAAGAAGGAAGACTCTCTGGCAGTGACACAGTCTGGGGACTGATGGGCTGGGGAGCAGTTCTGGGGGAAAATCCCTGGGGGCTATAGAATACCCTGAGTAGTATACCCAGGTGGTAGTGACAGCCACCAACATCCAAGGCTGTTGTGCTGTGATGTGTTAAAGGATCATAAGTAGTTGGTCAAGGAAAGGGATATTTACCCTCTTCTCACCATCTGTTAGACCACAGCTAGATACTACAGCCTGGTTTGGGTCCTGCAATACAGGAAAAAAGACATCAATAAACTGGGGTGAATTCAGCCCATGATAGTTGTGGCTGAAGCACTTGTTCTGATAGCAGAGACTGAAGGACTGGTCTTGTTGAACATGGGGAAGAAAAGACTGCAGACTGACCTAACAGCAGCTCCATGGTGTCTACAGGGAGGTAGGTCATCAAGGGGACAGAGCCAGGCTTTTCACAGCAGTACATGGCACACAAGTGACAATGGACATAACTCAAAATAGCTGAAATTCAGACTGGATATGAAGAAAACTTTTCTCCCCACGATTTGAGTCAAGCAGTGGAGCATGTTGGTTGAAAGGACTAAAGACTTCCTGAGGTACCTCTCTACCTGAATTGTTCTATAAACCCGTGACTCTAAAGAAAACAGAGTTTTTTACCTATAAAGTTATCACAGCCTGAATAATCAGAAAACATATGTATATGGATAGGATACTCTATTCTTATAAACTGAAAAGTATTTGTCAGAAAAACACTGAAAACAAGTAGGTATAATATATAAGCATATATATGTAACATGCTAGATTATTTTCACTCTGACAAGTGCATGGGTGGAGGCCTAGGGAATGCATCTGACAGCTTTTCCGTGACATCAATTTCAACTTCTCACTGGCCTTTCTTGCAATTTCTCTATATTTATAGAAGTTTCATACAAGGTGTCCCAGTTGTACCTACCTTCAATACTGGTAGCCAAACCCCTGAGAGGAGCAAAGACATATTATAGTGAAAGATGGTTATAGACTGGTCAGGTCAATTAGAGCCTCTCTGTGAACTCCAGACTGAAATTATTTGAAGAAGCTGTAGTTGTGCCTTGTATGTACACAAGAAGGAAGAAATAACGAATCTTTTACAAAAGCTTAGAATAATAACAATGTCAGTCTAATAATCATGCTTACTTCAGCTTCCATGGAGTAGTAGAAGAGAGATGGGAAGTAAACAGGACTACTAAAATGAAAACATTTGGATTTAGGGAGCCTTTGAGTCTTCATCCTGGGAATTAATCACATCAATGGGAAAAGTGACTGAAAACCCTGTTCTAGATCTAAGATTTTTGAGTTCTGAATTATAAAGACTGCATGAATTCAGATACCTAGGACGTTCTGCTAAAATGTCATTTTGTATGTTTGGTTTCTTCTGCAGTTACAGACCAATATTCTGTTTTTAAAAGGTCATTTATTTCACTGTACTTTTACTCTGTTCACAAGCTCCAAAGGAAAGAAATAGAAAAGAGATGGATTGGACTGACAAGGAGTCACAGCTGCTTCTCAAGGAGGTGTAATCTGGGTGGGTGGGTGGGTGAATGTCTAGATTCTACTCCTGGGAGCTAAAGGAAACATACCTGTCACATGAGGATACCACAAACTCAGAAAGAATGAAAGCGCTTAAAGCTGTTTCCTTAGACTGTCACTGTACTCACTTTAACAACTACATATTCAAGTGTGATATTGATGTGATCCTAGAGGACAGGAACAATCTTTGATAATTAATGTTTTTCTGTATGCTATCCCTTCTCAAATCCTGGAAAAAATCCTTTATTAAAAAAAACAAACAACAAAACCCAGTTATATGTTAAAAATAATTATTTTGTTTTCAATTACCATTCTTAAGTTCTTGACACAGAGCTGTGTCACATAATTATGACTGGGTAAATAGTTTACACAGTCCCTTTTCTGTAAATTAGGCAAGTATAATTAGGCAAGACAATAATAATTCTCTTTTGGTGAAATGCACTCACATTTCTGTCCTCTAAGGCTCTCAATATACAATGTAGAGTGTACTCCTACGTCAAAGTGAACCTTCAGACAAGTTAAGTAGGAATTGTTAACGTGAACTTGAAATCAGTCTTTGTGGTCCTTACAGCTTGGATATGAACCTCCATTATTTTTCCAGGACAGAGTCCATCTGCTCCTATGGAATTTCCTAATAGGAGTGCAAGACATGTCAAAATGAAGAAAAATGATGTTACATATTTAGTATGGAAAGATTGGGAAATATTAATGTACACTTTGAAAAATGGTCAAAAAGAATATTCAATTTATACAACTGTCCTGATTTTGGCTGGGATAGAGTTAATTCTCTTCGTAGTAGCTGGTGCAGTGCTGTGGTTTGGATTTAGTCTGAGAATAATGCTGATAACACACTGATGTTTTAGTTGTTGCAAAGTATCACTTCCCCTGATCAAGGACTTTTCAATCTCTCATGCTCTGCCAGGGAGGAGGGGCACGGGAAGCAGGGAGGAAGCAGAGACAGAACACCTGACCCAAACTAACCAAAGGGATATTCCATACCACAGGATGTCATGCTACATATATAAACTGGGGGAAGTTGACTAGAACCTACTGATCGCTGCCTGGGGACAGGCTGGACATTAGTCAGCTGGTGGTGAGCAATTGTATTGTGCATCACTTGCCTTTCTTGGGTTTTATTCCTCTCTCTCTTTTTCTTATTTTTGTTTGTTTTGTTTTTTTTTTTTCTCCATTTCAAATATTAAACTGTTCTTATCTCAACCCGCAGGTTTTACCTTCTGATTCTCCTCCCCCATCCCATCCAGGGCAGCGAGAGGGGAGCAAGCAAGCAACTGCATGGTATTTAGTTGCCGGCTGTCGTTAAACCACAACAATAACATATTAAATGGAAAAGATTATTGATCAGGACAAGGTGGAACGAAACACAAAATAGTTGAATTCGACAGCGTGAGCTCCAATAATTTTTATTAAGTTTAGAATTAAAAAATGTAACTAGCCTTCTCAAATAAGCAACACTTATTTACATCTATTTGTTTAATGCAATATGTAGTGTGTCCAGTGACAAAGAAACCCCAAACAAATTAACATCCAAACCTGCAGAATCAGTGAAATATAATGAAAGAAGATGAAGAAATGCTTTGGCCTGCAAACCATTACTATATCTTTCACCTTCTATTTGATATTATTATTAGCTGTTTTCCATATCACAAATTTGTCTTTGTGATCTGGGCCAATAAGTTTCTCACCCAAATAGAAACCAAGTATAGTACAAATAAATCCATCAGTCTTTGTGCTGTTCTTTTTCCCTCTTCCTAAAACAATATTAGACTTTCTGATTTACATGAAGTCTGTTGGAACAATGCCATTGGGTGCATTATAAAAACTGTATCAAAGAAAGATATTTTTCCAAAATTCAAATTGGGCTTTCATTTCTTTTAAAATCTGATTTTTAAGGAATTAGATATTATCCATAATTCTCATAAAAAGCAAATACTTATAGCAGTGATTCTGAAATTAAGTAATTTGCAAAGCCACATATAAATAAACATGTCAAATGGTAAATACACCAAATAAAGTGAAATATGCCAAGTCTGCCAGGAATCAAAATGTATAAACATTTGATCTCTTTTTTTTCTTTTTTGAAACTATTTTGTAATACAACTATTTTGAACTGCTGTTTTTTCTAATAGTCAAATACTTTCTTTTGGTCTTGTAAGTCCTTTTTTCCTATTTGATAGTATTTTTACATAGTTCTGAAAATGTGTTAATGAGAAGCCCTCTATTTTTTCTGCCAAAATAGCTTCAGAATAATCTGCATAATTAGTAGATCTGTGCAAATGGGTTGGTATATAAAGACCTGATATTATTAAATTCAATTGCAAATATGCATTTGCAGGAAATACTTAGTCCCTTTGCATATAAGAATAAATTCCTTGTTTGTTGAGTCAGAATTATTACCAAAATCTCGAAGCAATAGCTTATTTCCAAAGCATTGCATAGACTTTGCCACTCATGAAGGGGAAAAAAAAAAATCTTCTGAAATCCATAAAAAAAGATTAAGAATGTTCTTACTGCCAAAGCTACTTAAGTCATATGTAATGCATACCCAGTATTAGGTTGCTTTTGAAATATACAGCAAAGAGCATAAATACAATATGACTATGTGCAGACATACAGACATTTATTTGATTTTAATGGCCTTTGAAAATCATCTGAAGAATGTATACTGATCTTCATGATAATATGTTCCACTTCGTAACATTGCTAACATCCATATTTCATGAGTACAATTTATGTTGGGAAGAATGGTGCCTTTATTTACATTTCCAGTCTTCCAAAGAGAATGACTGTGCTTCTGTCAGCCTTTCATGTCACTTTTTTTGCTCTGCATAATTTATGAAGGCTTATTTTTTCCAATTTCCTTTCTCCATTTTGAAATCGATTTAGAAAGGTTGAAAGGTGTCTGACTCACTGAAAATAGGGCTATGTAGCTAATACCACACAAACAAAAAATTGCAACTATTTTAGACATGTCCCATATCTGTCTTCAAACATCACTGAAATTTTCTCAAGATTAGGCAGTTCAGGAAAGGTCTAAAATTAATAAAATGAATTTTCTAATAACAAAATTTAAGCATCTTTAACTCCAAGGTGAACTTGATGACTTCTATATTTACATTCTCGGCATTATAATTATGCAGTTTTATCCATGTGTCCATCTCAAATAATCTCCACTTACTCAGTACTATTGAAAGTATCCCAGTTTACCCACCATAAAATTATTGATATATATATCGGAAAAACTGGAAGGCAAAAACCAGTATATAATTAATAATTGTAGCTGTTAAAAATCCTAAATATCCACAAAGTGAGATAAGTAATTTATGAAAATATTGGTCAATTTAAATTCTGTAAATACTGACAAAATGGAATTAATCTCCATAACAACTTTTCTCAATTAGAATTTCTCCACCAAGAGTCTAAGCAGTAAAAGGTGATACACCTGGAATCTACAAGGATTATTCCTTAGTGACAGTGTGGGTTCAGTGAGATGTTTGCAGGAGTGAGAGGGTTGGTGCATCATTCTGTCTGCATCTGGGCATATGTTCTTTCCAGAACACACCAAGTGATAGGAAGAGGAAAATAGAAGAGGAAGAAGTCAAAGGGCAGTGCAGGAAATGAAAGGGAAGGGGAAGGGCAGTGCAGGAAAGGGAAGGTGAAGGGCATTGCAGGACAGGGAAGGAAAAAGAAAGGGAAGGGAGGATGAGGGGAAGGGAAGAAGGGGAAGGGGGAGGGGAAGAGAAGAAGGGGGAGGGGAAGGGAAGAAGGGAAAGGGGAAGGGAAAGTGAAGGGCAGTGCAGGAGAGGGAAGAGAAGGGAAAAGAAAGGAAGAGAAACGAAGGGAAAGGAAAAGAAGGGATGGAAAACATAAGAAAAAAAGGGAGAAAAAGTGGAGAAAGGAAATAAAAAAAGAAAAATGAAGAAGATAAAGGGGGGAAAAGGGAAAAAAGAAGAAAAAGAAAGTGGGGGAAGGAGAAAAAGGAACAGCTTTGCTATTTCTGTAATGTATCTGGAATGTGGCCAAAGCTATGCAGAGATTATAGAGACAGCTTTAAACAACTCTCTTCTGTCCTTTACTTTCATCCCGTTTTACCCAGCAAGCCATGACATAAGAATAAACGTGAGTCAACATTTACAATTACTTCATTAATGCATAAACAAGTTATGCAGTAAATTACATTAAGAACTAAAGACTCTTACTTGCTTGCTTGATTTGAATGTGTTTTGCAACTCCTCCTTTGTCATATAGCTGTGTCTATTCTAGAAAAGCTTAGTTTGCTTTGGTTTTCATCTCATTTGAAAAAAAAAGAATTCTGAGCATAGCTAAAAAAAATAAATCTGCAATCTATTTTAAAACAAAGCAGTAAACCAATACATTTTCTGCCTTACCATTTTCTATTTATTATTTTTTAGTAAACCTTTGAGTTCCTAATATTTTATTTTCAACATCTCCTAATTTTCAGACATTAGTCAATCCACTTCTTCTTTTAAGGTCAAAATCCACACAGAAGGAAATGACGTAATTAAAAGAGACATGAAGTGGAAGATGCTGGTAGTGTTTGTCTTTGCAGTTTAATAATAAAAAAAAAAAATATATATTTTTAGCCATAATCTAAACTAATTTATACTCTACAAATTACTTATTATTAATAATAAATTTAAAAGTTATTTGTATGCATAAAAATACGTAGATCCTTCTTAGCACCATTAAATCAGGAATGGTATCCTAAGAAAGATTTAACTACTTATATCATTTCAAAACAGGTGTTAGTTGTCGTTATTCTGATTTCCACGAAATTGCATATCATGCTTTAGCATAATTTGTTTAGGCTTAAAAACTAGGCTTAAGCATAATCTACCTGGTAAAATAGAGCTTGACATTTCAGGAACAGATATGGCTACCTGACATTTTCTTCTGTAAGTCCTTTTTAAAATTGACCAGAGCTTTTGGGCTTTATTTTTGCTGTTTGCTTTTCTTAGTGTTTGAATAGAAACAATTCAGTTACTTCCTAGAATGCCTTTGCATTCTTGCTAAGAAAAATCTCATAAACAACTAATCAAAAATCTCAAATGGATTTGATATACTGAAGTGGGGTGATTCCAGCAGAAAGATGCCTGATACTTTTTTTTTACTGGTAAAGCAGCTGGGAAATATTTACTTGAAACTTTCTGATGATTTTCTGAGTGTTTTCTGTGCTCTCTCCTGTCTTATGTTGTGATCAAACTGTAAAAGTACACCCACATCGTCAAAAAAATAAAAAAGTGCCGGACCCATGGGGCTGAGTAGTGGATCCCATTATTTCATTCTGTTTTCATTCACTCTTAGTTTGTTTCCTGGTGTGGTTTTGGTTCATACCAACCAGTGATGTCTGAGATTGTTCCTAGAAACAGCTCAAGGGGCATCCAAGACCATCCCCGACTGTACAAGGACCACTTGGGTACCAGGTAGGGCTTAAGTGCTCTCCGTGGCCACCTGTACATTATTAAAGCAATCAGTGTTTAGTCATCCTCAGGGCCAGACTGTAGTGTCTATTACATCTCTGTAACAGGCATAGGCTGAGCAGCTATCATGGAGCTTAGCAAAACTTTACTGATGCTCTTTTTTTCTGGCCAAAAAATCATTTTGGTAGCAAGTTCACCATCTTCTTACTGCTAAGCAAGCTGCAAAGTGTGGGTGGGAAGGAGAAAAGGACAAACTCAAATGCAAGTGGCCAAGAAGCAGAGAGATGCTGACAGTGTTAGAGCAGGAGTAAAAGAAGCAGAAGAGCAGAAAAAGCAGAGCAGAAAAGTGAACCACAGAGGAGGTCTGCTTGAGCTTCTTCTTGAGCAGATAAAATGTTATGAACTGCTAAATATGCTGAAAATTTGGACTGCGGGAATATGAAGTGGGATCATCCAGAGTTAATGAACATTTGAATATTCTGGTATTAAGATCCTTGTATCTCAAATGAGTATGATAGTATTATCCTTCCTCAAAGTGATGTGTATGCAAAATAATGTTTGTGAGCTACTCAGTTATCACAAAAATGCCCCAGAGGAAGTTTAATTTTGAATTCAGTGTACAGTTAAAATGGTGTCCTCTACATAAGATACGGATGACAGACTGAATGATGAGGTTACAAAATAATTGGATACCTAGCCAACTATTTTGTGCATATATTCTATTATTTGTCGTTTAGCCAGAATTGTCTCAAGGAAAAAGGAAAAAATAAATAATTAAAGGGTTGTATAATTGCACTCTGTATCATAACACATTTGTCAGTGATCTTAAATTGAAATTGTACAGGAAATTCTAATCTGATATTGCTTGTTTTTTGAGTATTTAGCTTTACACTGTTATTAGATGTCTGTTTTCAGTATTTTTTCACACATCTACGTATAGTGAAATATTAAGTTTCTCCTTTATATTTATATTTTTTATATGTGAGTTGCATCTGTTCACCTGACCAAATCTGAGAGAGGGTATGATTGACATTAGCTGATAACATTACTATGCAACACCCTCCCCTGCGGAGCTGAGCACATGAATCTTTTTTAGTTCATCTGATTGCCCAGGTGCTCAAAAACTGCAGACAAGCCATTTCTGCTCTAGGAGAAAGGGATACATAGGGTTTATGTAGCCCTAATAACCATGTAGACTGCAGATTTTGCAGTTTAAAAAATGTTGAATAACATTTTGTAATTGTTATTCAAGGAAGAAACCTACTTATTTTAGGTTCAATAAAGTCTGTGCTGAACAGTATCCTTACTAGCAGTGTGCCCATTTGCATGGCTAAATCCTTCTCTTTGGGTGTACAAGTGTAAAAATAAGCAGCTCAGCTCAAAAAAGATCTGTAACAGTATACAGGAATAAAAAGAAATACAAATTCATTTGTAAGCCATGACAGCAAGTCTGTACTTTTTGTGTTTGTTCAGCATCAAATACAATAGAGCCACAATCCTTGTTGTGCTCTTGGGAAAACATCAACATTATTACTTTAGAACTGTCAGTGTCTGATTATATTTCCAGTTTTTGTTGTAGTTCCTGTTCAAATTATAAGAATGACCAGAGTTCAAAAAAAAAAAAAAAAAAAAAAAAATTGTTTGATTTCATCTGTTTTCCAGTCACAGCCTTTTAATTTTTTTTTACCTCCATGGGACAATGGGTTCCACAACTTCATAATTACTTTGAGATTTGTGAGTGAGTTGTGAGATTTTAGAGTTATGCACTGCCTTCATATTCTCTTTACCATTCAGAGGAATAGTAAGACACCAATTAACCATTTATCCCAGACATTTTTCAAAATAATCTTTAAAGTTATAGTGCCTCACATTGCAGACAGACAGCAAGTTATAATGAAAGAAGCTGATTATGGTTTCTTAGTATCCATCATGACATAGCACTGTGTTAAACAGTCAGTGAAAACGATGTGTTAGGGGATTTTCAGCTAGAAAAGCGGGGGAGGGTGTAACAGACTGCTTCTTCATGAAAGAAGTGCTTTGTCCAGCATGCTAAAAATGAGCTACTTGTTGGTGTGCAGAGCTGGCGCCAGTCCAGAGCCTTCAGACCTCACATTTTCTTAGCTTTTCTTTTTCTCAGACACTGAACAGTATTTCTAATCAGTGTAAAGATATCTGACATTCTTATTGTGTCAAAAGAACAATAAGGAAAATAATATTAAGGGAGAAGAGCATTTTGTAGCTATTTACACAAAGCAGGAGGAGTCTCTTCATTCCAGTTGATTAGAGATGCTAACCCAGAATCAACACAATTTTGGCCTGATTGTAGGGGATAGTCTTAGGTTAAAATTAAATTTGCAGTTAATGCCCTTTCATAGTTCCTTATAATGACTGTCTTTTTTTTTTTTTTCCCAATTTTAGAATTACACATACATATGCTACTTAAATAAATACTTGCCAATGTACTTGTTTTAATTCTGGGGGGTTTGTTTTTTTTTTCCTTTCCTTTGGTGTTGCATGAGTTTCAGAAACACTTCAAATTCCAATAATTCCAAGCCAAAAAACAACACAAAATACCCCCAAATAAACAAAAATACCAACAACGACAAAAAAAAGTTTGTTTCAAAGAAGAATAAAGAAGAGATAACAAAAGCCTCTGTTAGAATGCAGAAGGTATCTCTAGAAATACATTACAAGGTAAAATACCTGTAGAGCCCTAAATATTTCCCACAATTACTTCAGGTACTGGAAATAAACACAGTACATTGATGGTTACATTTATGAGAGTCGATGCTGGTCAAATTCCTCTGTCTTCTGAACAAGTGGAGGTTTCGTGCTTAGATCAGTATATAGGTCTCAGTTCAACCTCTATGTAATCAACACTTTGATGTGACTGCAATCTTCTTAAATGCATTAAACAATCAATTTTACATAATATGAAGTGTATCAAATATTTTGGGGTTCAAAATTCCTTAGCTTTACTGAAGATGCCATAAGTCTTTTGCTTTTTTTTTTTTTAACCTATCCAGTATTTCTTAAAATATAGATTATCATATAAAAAAACACCAAGTGATATCTGGAATTCAGGATGAAAACTCCACCAGATACCTATACTGAACTGTGAAATCTCTTAAATAAAATCTTTAATTTTAAATGCTGTATTTCCTTTTATGACATGTACTTCCTTTTATGACAAGGCCACCCATATAGCTGACTAACAGTACATCAACAGCCATCCTTTTCTTATTCTCTGTATTGTTTTTATTCCAAAAAGTTTAAAGTGGAATCTGATGAAGACTAATAATATTTCTTATAATAGTTAAAGCATTGATATATGTAAACATTTTTCAAGGGGCAGTGTTGCAGTTTGGAACATTGACAGTCAGGTTAAAAGCCTACACACTGAGTAAAACCTTGCCTAAATTTCACAATAATCCCTTTTGCTCTGACCTAAGCAGAGGTTAGGTCTATGTGATAGGATGCATTCACTAGGCTTTTGAGCTATTTTTTCACCAGTGATACAGGATAGACAAAAGCATGTACTAAGAGGGTCACAATATGGTGTTTGATTGTTCATAAGCACCACAATCAGATCAAATGTTGAAAAAAGGTGCTACTCATGTGAATTCTTTTTTAAAAACATCTGATGATAGCATCTTTTTCTGCACTGTGTAAAAAAAACACCGTAAAAACAACAACAAAATACCCCACTAGAAACACATGAAACCCTGAAGAATTAATAACAAAAATAATGTGAATATATGTGTTTATTTAGGACAATAACATTCCTTTACTAAAAAACTCAATTTTTTTTCTCTGTTATGTATTTTCAAACTTTTACAAGATCTATGAGATCAGGACTTCCTAAATAACCAAACAAAACCAAAACCAACCCACAAAACTTGTTATGTGAAATTTGATTGTTTTCCATAGTAATTATTGCATGAGTCAGACCTTTATGTAGTTCATCTAATTGCTGAAAACTGCCACTGTGAACTTCTCCACCTTAAGTTAACAAGAAAAGCATTCACTTTTAAAGGAGGAGGTGGAAACAGAGCTTGTCAAACCACCAGAATGCAAACTAATGAAACATCTAGATGGTTATGAATAAAACAGAAGTCTGCAGAGGACTGAAGTTACAGTGTTCACAGTCTCCTTGCTTAACCTTTGATGGATATGATCATCCTTTGGCAAACGGCAGTAAAAACTAAACCAATAAAAATTTTAGAACTAATTTGTGAGTGAATATCATATTTTTCTGAGAGGAAAAAAGGATAAACTGGTTAGGTGCAAATATGGAGAAAAAGGAGATTTGCTTCGGCTTCAGTTAAGATGAATCAGGAACTAATTTGATATCCTAAAACAAAATAAAAAAAATGTTTATATGTTTAATTATGAAATTGCCTATTGTCAGTACTCTTGCATTTGTCTGTATCCAGAGGGAATGTGTGTCTGTAGAAACAGAAGTGCCATCACCAATTTTTTTTGTGAAGAAACATTTTTGAGATACTGGAAGTCTTCCATGGGTTCGCAATGACCAAAACTACTTAGAACAGGTAGTGTAATTTAATCCCTCAAATAAACACTATCAGATAACACTGGTCAGAACAGTGGTACAGTCTATAACAGCGTAGAAAAGTGGAGGCAGAAAAAATCTTATCAGATAGACACTGGGCTTGTTTTGTTCTGTTGTTGCCATAATTTGAACTCTTTGAGTAGGGTATACTGTCACATTTATCTATTACACTACAATACTGTTTTTCCCATACTCAGAAAGAGAAAATAGGACACGTCTATTTCTAATTTAGAATGAAAAAACTAAAATCTAGTCTCACAGTAGTTTGCAAAAAAAAAAAAAACTATGCTTTTTATTTTCTGTCTAGGCTGATTAGTGAATGAAACAGTAGATATGCTTGAATCACTCAGAAGTAGTCTGACATCAATTCAAAACTCTGATAAAGGAGGGAAACGGATACAAGATGAGCAATGGAAAGGATGACCCAAGATTAGCTGTCCTTTGAAATTTGGCTTTCAGGGTGCAGTCTGCTTAATGGATAGCACATCCATTGGCATGCTTATAAACTTGCATATTTAATGGTCACAACTGATATGTAGCATCCTACTGAGTGTCCTAGCAGGTTAAAAATTAGCCAGATTACCTTTTTTTCCAGTTAAGACAGACCTTTCACTGCATCCACAATGAAAACCCCTATTAATCCCTTGCTAAATTAGTTTTATTACAGTGACACGTCGTACTGACATTATCTGGTCAGAATAACAGATTCAATTTCATCTCTATAATCTGAACGTTTAAGTAATTATGTTGAAGTATTTTTCACATCTGTGACAGTGAAATAGAAAAGGCGCATTTTGAGAGAAGGTAGAAAATAACTGATATGAACAGAAATAATATATCCAGTTTGAAGGACAAGCTAGTCCACTCTACGAATCCCATTCAGATAACATACAGGATCTTTATGAGTTCAGTATCATGATCTCCAAGATTTCCTCTTCCTCAGTCATTCTGTTCTCTCCCCCTCAGTACTGCAGCTTTTCTCAAACAAGCAGCTCAAGCAAAGGCATCAAAAGTTAGTGGTCAGATTTACAGGAGTCTTCAGTATGCAGGAGCTCTCTTTGAAAAACTTGGCTACTCCAATTAAGAGCCTAACCAGAAGGTATGGAGTGTTCTTTGGAAAATCTGTCTCATTTGTTCTAGAGACTAACTTCTCAGGCTGGAAATAGTTATTTTTGAAGACTGGATTCAATTCATCTACATTTGCCTGCTTTCTGCTTAGAGGTAGCAGGTAAAGTGTTGATAGCATGGCATTATACTTAATATGCCATTTTCATACTACCATACAAAGAGGTAGGTGACATCAGAAGTCTCCAAAGTCCTCAAGTTGTGGTACTTACTAATATTTTTTAGTTAGTTAGGCTACAAGGATTGAATGTATATAATATTTTTTTCCAGAGAAAAGACTGGATTTTTGCCAAATACATATATAAAAATATTTTTAAATATATACAAACACATTAAAAAGAAAAAAATTAAATGTCCAAAAGGCTAACAGATAAATTACTATGAAATAATTTAATCTGACCAATGAAAACATATATATTCAGATATCTGTTTCAAAGTTATAATGACATAGGTCATACAAATAATCCTACCTATTCTATATTACTGAAATTCAAAGACAGAAAGCAATGTTGGGGGACAAACTGTGGTTTACTGAAATGTGCACCATACTATGTGTAGGTGTGTCTATAGAGCTGACTAAATGATAGAGAATTAAAAAAAATATCACCAATTTACTCTGTTAAAATCAGGGGGGAAAAATATATTCATTATAATATAATTGTTTTGTAATTACTAATTTATTGACTTAAAGTATACAACTTTTTGTTATTAACAAAACATTGGTAATTAGTCATTTTGCTGTGATTTCTGAAATTGCATAGACCACATTCTTATTTCCTGCTTAATTTTAGATGATCCACAGTACTATTTTTTCAAGGCAGTTTTCTACATTACTTTCTGACAATACAGAGTTTTGAGAAATCCTTACATCCTAAGGAGATAAGCTAAAGTATTAAAACAGTAAAATGCATAGGGACTTCATCCTTCTGTAACAGATCTGCTCATATACCTCAACCACTTTTCTGTGCACTAACAACCTGCCTAGAATCAATGAAAATACTGTGTCTTTGAATTAGACCCTAAGAGAAGAAATAACTATACTGCACAGGAATTTTGCCTGTGTGAGATCCTATTAACAAAAAATTGAAAGGTGTACACATTCCTCTGTTTAATTTGTACAACATACTTCCATCTGTCTTAATGAAGTCCAAAGTTCAAACTCAGAACTAAGAAGGTAATTGCTATCATTTTACAGTAAAAAGTGAATACTTAGCTTCATATAATAAGGTACAAGGTTTGCCTCGGGACAAACTATACTTACTGTTCTAATGCTACCATTGTTTTAGAGCCTGTGGAAAAGAAATCCGTCATTTTTCTTTCATTACATCTGAAGCTTTTGAATCCAAGAGCAAGAACTCTTTTGGAGTTTGATGGCAGAAATAAATTTCAACACCTAACAGAAGGAATTACTAGTACAGATATTAATTAAGTGGCACTAGTAACTTGCTGCATTGAGCTTTCCCTGGAGTCTTTGTAAGCAGTTGCAAATGCCAGGTACTCTATTTTATTCCTTCATTTGTGTTTGATTTCTGATACAAATAAAATACAGCAACTGTATTTATCTTTTTTAACAAATTATGTCAAAAATCTTTGGATTTTTGTTTTAAATAGCAATGGCCTTGGATTTTAAAACCAACAAAGCTTTTCCTTATTTTGTATTAATGCTTGGACATCTTTAATGCTTTTCATATCCTTCCTTTTCACCCTGCTTTAAAAGACATTTCAGATTGCAACATAGTCTTAATTCTTCCACAAATTTCCTTCTCTTGTAAGAGAAGCATGTTACTGAAGATATCTTAAAATTACTTATGGTCATCTGTGGCATGAGAAAATAAACTTTAGTCCAAATTAAGAAGGACATAAGATCCCAGAGTGCAACTCAGGCATAATCCAGATGCTTCAGTCCAAGCAAAAAATCCAGCCTCAGAAAAAATTATTTTTAGACAGTGGAGTAGAATTCATCCTATCTAATTTTATGTGCCTACACTTGAAATATCTTTACTTAATCAGATGAATCATACTACCATTGCTTTGGTCTCTTTAATTCCCAAGTGGTGTAAAATAATACTGAATTGTCCCAGTTTTCCTGCAGTCCACCTCTCTTCCGGTAACATCACAGTTGTACTTCCCATTTCCAATGGTAAAAGCATACCCTAAGTAAAATTTTTATGTAGCAGCAAATAAGCCTTTAATGGTGAATTTGTTGTTCTTTTGGACAAGTGGTTCTCAGAAAGAAGTTGCCAACTACACATATTTTAAAATCAGACAATGGAGATAATTTACGTACTCTACATAAAGCTGCAAACACACAACACATACATAAAAGGTCAAAAGAAATATTTCCTTTAAGTTTATCTAAATCTCACATGCCAGCTTTTTCTCTGTGTACTTTAATATCTTCAAACACTTAAAAAAATATAATTCTCTCTCTGTTTCTTCCTCTTATATATATATTTTTTGCTTCACTGGTCTACTTGCTGTCTTAGTTCATAATTTTCTCTACCTACACAAATTAGTCTCTGCCTGAATTTCCTCCTTTTGACTGTTCCATTTATTTTTTGCTATTTCTTCAGCCTGAACAGTTTGATATTTCACTGTATCAAATCTTCATTATTCTGAATGCCATTATTTAGGTCATCTAAAGAGATTAAATCCACAGAATTCACTACTGTATGGTCTGCTGGACTGTATTATTATCACTTGATATTATTGCCTGTCCAGAGCAATAACGTCCTTGTAAAAAGGTGAATGCAGGGAACTAAGCATGTTATTCTAAACAAGTGTTAAACATAACTAATCTTTTGCATATAAACAATTATACTTTTAATTTATGTTATGTACTTTTGCTTATTCATTTTATGATCCAGTTTCCCTTTTCAACTACAGCTACAAAATGGATTAATGATTTCGGCTTTTTTTTTTTTTTTTTACAACACAAAAAGGAATGCTACAAAGAGTGGAAGCATGGACAGGTTGCCTGGGGGGAATACAGACCAATTCTCCAAGCAGCTAGGAATGATGTTAGGAAAGCTAAAGCGCTGATAGTATTAAATCTGTCCAGGGATGTTAAGGGCAACAAGAAAAACTTCTATAGGTATGACAGTGATGAAGGGAAGACTTAGGAAAATATGGGCCAAGGAAATGGGAGACCTGGTTACTTGAGGCATGAAGAAGGCTGAAATACTAAACAGCTTTTTTGCATTTGTCTTCACTGAGAGGCATGGATTTGATGGTTGGACCACTCAGTAGATAAGTAATTGGCTAGATGGCCACATTCAGAGTTGCAGTCAATGGCTCAATGTCCAAGTGGACACCAGTGACAAATGGAGTCAGTATTGGGATCGATGCTGTTCAACATCTTTGCCAGTAACATGGTCAGTGGGATTGAGTGCACCCTTAGCAAGTTTGCTAAGTAACCAAGCTGTGCAGTGTGGTCAACAAACTGGAGGGAAGGGATGCATTCCAGGGGGACCTTGACAAGCTTGAGAGGTGGGCCAGTGCAAACGTCATGTAGTTCAGCAAAGCTAAGTGCAAGGTCCTGCATGCAGCTAGGTGCAATCCCAAGCACAACTACAAGCTAGAGGGACACAGAATTGAAAGCAGCTGTGAGGAAAAGTACTTGGGGATGTTGATTGAGAAGCTACGTATGACCCAGTAATGTCCAGAAGGTAACTATATCCTGGGCTGCATCAAAAAAGCATGGCCAGCAGGTTAAGGGAGGTGCCCCTTTACTCCACTCTCACAAGACCCTATCTGTAGTACTGTGTTAAGTTCGGGGGATGCCAACATAAGATCGATGTGGACTTGTTAAAATAAGTCCAGAGGAGGGCCATGAAGATGATCAGAGAGCTGAAGCAACTCTTCTGTGAAGACAGGCTGAGAGAGTTGGGCTTCTTCAGCCTGCAGAAGAGAAGGCTCAGGAGAGTCTTCCACTACCTTAAAGGGGGCCTACAGGAAATCTGGAAAGAGGCCTTTTGCAAGGGCATGTAGTGATAAGGCAAGGGGTAATGGCTTTACATTGAAAGAGGGTAAATTTAGGTTAAACAGTAGAATGAAGTTGTGTGAGGGTGGTAAGACACTGGAACAGATTCCCCAGAGAAGGTGTGGATGGTCCATCCCTGGAAGTTTTCAGGGTCAGGCTGGATGGGGCTTTGGGCAACCTGGTC
>NW_009909707.1:0-4399 GCF_000696875.1 Nestor notabilis | reverse complement strand
TTTCCAACCCAAACCATTCTATGATTCACAGGTACAGAGATGGGTTTCCTGGGACCTCTGTGATTTCATTCTCATCCACACTTTGAGGCAGAAATGCTCATGTGCTCAACAGCAAAAAGCATTCCAGAGGAGGACACCAGCGTGTTTCATTCCTGTCTCTGCCAAGCTTGGAGTTTCCTCTAGTTTAACATCCTTCTCTTCCTTTCCAGACCAACACACCATGGAAAACCACACCATGGATTCAGACTTTTGGGACCAGACAACAACATATGACTATGGTGATGCAGCACCATGTGAGAGAACAGAGGAAAAGCACTTAGCAGCAAAGCTTTTGCCACCGCTTTATTCTTTGGTGGTGATATTTGGCCTCACAGGCAACATGCTTGTTGTCCTTATCCTGGTAAAATACAAGAGACTGAGGAGTATGACTGACATCTACCTGCTCAATTTGGCAATTTCTGATTTGCTCTTTGTCTTTTCTCTCCCTTTCTGGGCTTACTATGCTGTTCACGACTGGATTTTTGGGGAGGCGCTGTGCAGAATTCTCTCTGGTGTCTACCTCCTTGGCTTCTACAGTGGGATCTTCTTCATAATCCTGTTGACCCTAGACAGGTATCTGGCCATAGTGCACGCAGTGTTTGCTCTGAAAGCCAGGACAGTTACCTACGGCATTCTCACCAGCGTGGTCACTTGGGCTGTTGCAGTGTTTGCTTCTGTTCCTGGGATGGTATTCCACAGAACTCAGAAGGAAAATGCACGTTTTACTTGCAGTGCTCATTATCCAAGTGATACCACTATCAACTGGAAGTACTCCTATACTTTAAAGATGAACATCCTGGGACTTATTGTTCCAATGGTTATTATGATTTTCAGTTACTCACAAATTCTAAAAACATTACTGAGGTGTAAGAATGAGAAGAAACAGAAAGCAGTCAGGCTTATTTTTGTGATCATGATCTTTTACTTCATCTTCTGGACACCGTTCCACATTTCGTCTTTTCTGCACACATTTCAACGTGTACTTTTTGTCCTAACTTGTGAAATCGAAGGTCAGCTGCACAAAGCGATCCAAATAACAGAAACGATCTCCATGATCCACTGCTGTATCAACCCTGTGATCTATGCCTTTGTTGGAGAAAAGTTTAGGAAGTACCTCCGTGTCTTCTTCCGAAAGCACGTTGCTGCCCACCTCTGCAGGAAATGCCCAGCTCTTTATCGTGAGAAACTAGAAAGAGTTACTTCCACATTCACGTCATCAACTGCAGAGCATGACATCTCTACTGGGCTGTAAAGATACCCCAAAATGTTAGTTAGGAAATGTTGTGTCACTTGCTTTGCCTTAGGGACCGCCTGATGCTATCGAAGGTCTTTCTGTCAACCACTACTGAATGACCCTCAATTTTTGTGCTTAACTGTTCCCTGGGGTTATATGTAGTATTTTCCATTCTCCAACTAAGAGGATCATGGAGGTCTCCAGAACATCAAGATTTGAGTGGGGCCTAAAACAGTATAATTCTGTTTCTTCATACAAATTCTGTCCAATGAACCAATGCGAGTGAGATTTATCTGGGGGCAATACAAGTATTGAAGACATTAAGGAGTAACATGTCATCTCACAAGAGCTATTTACTGGTGTATGAACACTGGGATGAAGCTTTGAGGACAGATATACCTGTTTAGCATTCAGCATTAATGGAGCAACTTTTGGAAGTGACTGTATTCTTTCTGCAACATGGTCACAGGCATTTCATAGGGGGAGGCTTGCAGTTTTCTTCATTTCCAGCCTCTTATTTCCCCTACATGAATAAAAGATGTTTCCATGAAAATGAATTTGAGCATAAATATGTGACAGATCAACGTTATATGTCTCCTCTGATAGGAGAGTTGACACACCTTTATCTCACAGGGCCAATTAACTCAGGGACTTAGCTGTTAACAGTGTAGTCATTTTTCAACATAGTCCTTTTGACTATAGGTTAAGTTATAGTATTTTTACTGTAGTTCTTTAATGTTATGCCTGCCATATCATGGTTCAGTTGCTAACATTTTCCAAAGTGGGCTTTGTGGGTGCAGTTTTTCCCCAATGAAAGCTGCACTTAACCAGTAAAAGCCCCTGAGCAGAGATCTGCAAGGCCAGAATGACAATCACCTTGGTGTTTGCTATGCAACATTCTGTATTAAAAAAGTACCAGGACTCTCTGAAGGATTCTGGAGACTGTGTGCACAGTATTGAGTGGAGGCCTCCCTAGTTCTTGGCAGGTAAATCACATGTATAGAGGAAGACTTCACATGGCAGATGCAGTAAGTGTGTCAAGTTAGGCTCATGCATGAGATAGATAAACATGCACTTCACAGACCCTGAGTGTGATGTTTGGGATACACTTTTAGGCAGACAGTAGCCTTGGAATTGCAAAAGCAGCCAACTGCAGAGAAGTGTACCTGGAGAAGAGTGCTCATGGCCTGCTGGAGCCACAGCTAGAACTGCATGCTGATTGAAGACTCAAGACCATCAGTCAATTGGTGTCCTATGGCCATATATTTATGCTAGTACTGTAAAAGAAAAGTGGTGCTCTGGTTCACAAACATCATTCCAGACAAGGACACCAGCGTGTTTCATTGTTAGCATGATGTTAGCAAACAAGAAAAGGGAGAACTTGCTTCAAACTGTAAGGAAGTACAGGTGAACACTCTTTATACAAGTGAACTGTTGTCCTGCTTTTTTCCCCATTTACTTCACACAGCACCACTCATGCAGGTAAGGCCTTGCTCCTGGAAATCTGGAAGTTCAACTAACCTCCAGGCAACATAAGGACACAAGTGGGGATTCCACACTAATTAACATTAGGCACATGATTCAGATGCCTAAACTAACAGCAAATCTCTTCAAGGTCCCTCAGTGGTCAGCAGAGAAAGAGAGATGTCCAAGTCAGAAGCAGACGTATGATTTAAATGGGAAGATTATCCATCCAACTGCAGGAGGAACATAGAAAAGCCACTTCATTTAGGTATCAGATGTCTTAATCCAGGTGGTGCAAATACTTTTCTCCTTCAAGCCTTATAACATCAAACACTGCTTCTGTTAGTTGTTAGTTTTTGTCCTATCAGCTATTATAATCTGGACACTGTCTTGTGATGTTAATAGTCACAAAACGAAAGACCAAAACCTATCCCCACAGTAAACTTTGTTGCTTGGAAATAACATTTTTCCTTTCTTTTGTACTTTTTTACTGCACTAAAGTGAAAGCACCTTTTTAATATTAAAGCAGAAATTAGTTCAGTGTGATACAAATCCTGCTGTAACTGATGTTTCTACTGCTGTAGCTTAAATTCTTGTCTTGTTGGAATTATGTTTCTTTCTGTTTTCGTTACTGAAGTGAAATTAATAAAACCAGTGCCTGAAAAACAATGTCAACCCTGTAGCTTGTGTTCTTCTCCATCAGTAAAAGGGCATCAAATCTGCTCATAAAATGGAGGTGGCAAAAACATGCAACCCCAGATTTAAACCCTCAGTATACCACACTCCAGCAAAAGAAACCAAACAGAGAACTATCTGCCCAGTCCAGAAGCTACTGTAACTGGCACAGATTTATCTACCCACAAGCTTGAGTAGAGGGCACTGTAATAGCTTTGGGAAAAATCTGGGGCCACAGGTTTTAGATGTGTGAAATCTGGAGAAACAGGCTGTGTGTGTTATAAATAGGGGAAGAGGAGGTATAAAGGAGGGTAGTAACAGATGACACTCTTAATATTGGGATAAAGACCTTTAATATTGGGATGAAGACTCCATAGACTTTCTGCAGCTAATTTCAGATCTCCTTGCACTGTATAGAGAGACTCCAGCCAAGTGATGCGCCTGATCTCCCAGGTTTTATGTGTAAGGAACTTCAAGCATTTAAAGTTCATTATGGAAACAAGCTTCTGCTTCACCATGTCATTCTCCCTGCTCCACTGCCCCAATTCCTTTCTTCAGCCTACAGTCCATGCCTCCTCCTCTCCCCTGCACACTCTTCTCTTCTGTCCACCATGGGATAAGCTAAATTCTATACCCACTGCCTTTGTTTGCTGAATTTAATTTCCTAAACTTTACTGGCAGAAACACAAACAAACTAAACCTAAAGATCAGCTTACTGTTATGTGCCCAGGCAGGGTAATCCTGTGTCTTTGTCCCTGTGACTTTGCACTGAGACAAGCAAAGCTGTGGATAGTTTTGTGGTGTATCTTGAGTCTTAATGTCAGATGTGGCTGCAGCATGGTACAGCTACAAGGCAGACTGATAGCTCCAAATTAGGCTAGCAGGACTTCAGGCAGTCTGGTCACAGTGGGATGGAAATACCCATGGGGAAGGTTTAACACAATGTCCAGTCTTTCTATGAAAGAGGACACAAGTTACCAGGGGGGG
>NW_009909706.1:0-5430 GCF_000696875.1 Nestor notabilis | reverse complement strand
AATATTGTTAAACTTTGAAATGGCAACAGCCTGCAGTGCCCAATTTAAGCTACAAATCCCTGCCTAGAGCAGCATGTGTCAATGAAATTAATAAAGTAGAAATTAATTGATTTAGATTTGTTATATTTGATATGGGCTTTAAAACTTGTATTTCTATGTGTATTTAGATGATTTCTAGCAAAGCTAAACTGAGTATGGTACAAAGACTATAGGTCAATATATCACGATATCCTAAACAATCAGAATTCTTCATTGTAGGAATGACGAATGCAAATAATAGGGTTGATAATTTTAAGATGTATTGCTTGAGGATTACAGTAGGTGATTTTAAATACTTGAGGAGAGTTAGGTAAGTTGATTTTCCTCTGTTAGGTTTGTGTCTTGAAGGACAGGGCAGCGATAGTGACTTCTCAGTTGTTTCAATCTTTTGTTGGAGGTTTGCTTTCATCAGCTTTCTTTTCTCTTCCAGGGAGAAATGTCCTGGCCTGGCTGGCGTGTGGTCCTCAGCTCGAGGTAGTGAATGCTGTGACAGGAGAGCGGCTCTCTGCGTACCGTTTTGGTGGAGTAAACGAACAGCCCCCCACTGTTCGTGTGGTAAAGGAGTTTTCCTGGCAGAAGAGAACTGGACTGCTGGTTGGGTTGGAAGAATCAGAGGGAAGCGTGCTCTGCCTGTACGACCTTGCGATATCAAGAGTGGTTAAAGCAGTTGTTCTTCCAGGAAGGGTACGTACTTTTTAATCTGAGAAACAAAGCTTTCAAGTTGTTAGGTGCTGCATAACCATGTTTCAGGAAAAGCTTTGGAATGTCCCTCAGTAGGAGGTGTTTTTCCTATATTGCATTAACATACTGTCTATTTAGAGTATCCAGTCAAGAGAGCCTTGATGTAAAATCTTAGTCTTAACAGTAGCATTATCTTTTGAGTTTACTGTTACTAAAACAAGTTTTCTTGCTTTATTGTAGAGCACACAGTTACCTAATTCTCCACTTTCAGAAAAAGGCATTTTCTTAATGTAAACAAGAATCAGCACAAGTTAAGAGAAGGTCAAGGTTCACTATAGTTTTTCATCTTAGAATCTTAACAAATTAATACTCTTACTCAGCTTTCTGTAATTTGGATTAACTTGCTAGAATCCGGGTGGAATTTTGTTTGTAATGCTACAGAGTGATTACTAGTAGGAAGCATTGTGGTAGGAATATTGTGGTAATTTCTACAGGTATGAGTTGGGATGGTGCTCCACTGTGTTACTTTGCCTGTCATCTTGATAAACCTTAGAGTTTAGAGGGAAAGGCAAGCTGTGTGCTCACATAAACAAATAATCAATTAGTAAATTATGTTTATGAAAGATGACATAGCTTTGTTAAGTTTTATTTATGAAATCTAAGTAAGCTGGGAATCGAAAAAGGAAAGGTTTAAAAGGATCGTGTCAGATACCGTGTCTACAGAAGTGGTTCGATATAGATTGTAGTTCTAACTACCAGTTGTATTAGGGACTGCCTTACCATAAGAAAGGAGAATATATGAAGCAGGCATTGGGGGAAATGTTGACTGATACTTGATGAAGGTTATGAATTTTGGAATAAAGCCAAACCTTATTTGAGTTTTTGCTCTTACGCCCTGGGTGCTCTTGACCACAAGTACATTTGGTCTGTTGTTTTCAGTTTGATTCCTATCTTTTTGCTATTAGGTTAGTTAGATCAGCTTTGCCAGGACAGAGGTGTTGCTAGTTGGACTGTTAACTTCTAAGTCGTGGATGCGAATAAGAGTAAGCAAAACCAAGGAGATAAAACTTGCACTTGGCCACTGTCCATGTGTTTTGAATTTATTCTATAATTCATACTTCCAAATCATACATTACATAATACATGGTTTTAATCTGCTTAAGCATTCCTCCAATTTCCAGATATGTTATTTGTAAAAGTAAATGCAGATCTATTATTAACATTTTTTTCTACAGTTAATGTCATTACTGGTTTAAGGGTTTATAATGAGCAGCTTAATTTATAGACTGTTTGCCTTGTTGGTTTATCTCTGTGGATATTAAGTCGCACAGATTAACACTAACTCTAAAGCAACTCTTGTCCAAGGTGTGAAGCCATTAGTGTGTTAGTGCGTCATTTTTATAGCATCTGTATGACTGCCATTTAGCGTAAGAGTATGTGTGTAATCATTCAGAGAGTAAGGGCATTGGCTGAGAAAACCAAACTCAAAAGCTTAGAATGAATTTTGGTAGAATTTTTGTTTTTGGTGGGAGCATCTCTCATTGCCCTTTAGATATCCCTGTGAAATGCAGCAGAAAAGGGAAAGTATTAATGGAGTATTCTTTGAATTGGATTCTAGTAAAGGCAAATCTGGGTTAAAAACATGACATATTACATAGGTTTATAGTGGTTGTATGTTTCACAACTATTGAATAGTATCTTCATGAGTTATCCTGGTTTGTGTGAAGCAGAAGAGTAGCATTCAGATTCAGTGAGCTGAGAAGAGTTTTCTTTGTTAATTCCCAGAATGAGTTGGCAGTAGTCTAGGAGAATATGAAAAGGCAGTGCATAGCACAGTAGAAAAGTATGCAGTTTCAGGAGCTTGTATGTGGATAATGGAAGTGTTAAAACCAGGAAACATTTTTGGAAGACTTTATGGAAAAATGGAAAAGATTCATTTGGAGCCAGTTGTACAATGAAAAAAATCGCAACACTTGAACTTGGCTATTTCTGTAGCAGGTTAGGTACAGGATTTCTACTTTCCTCACAACAGTCATGAAGACTTGGAGCAGCAAGAATTTGAATAATCAGAATGCTTTTGATAGTCTTTTGGGTAGCAGGGAAGATTGGAAATAAAATTTGATTTATAGGAAATCTGAAACAAAAAGCTGTTTAAATTCCCGTAGGTACTTCTAAGATGGAATTGTTGTGACCAAGATGAAAGGCAAATTCTGCAGTAGATTGCAGGGCAGTGTAGTCATAACAACTGCTTGATATGGGAGAGGGGAAGACACTGGGGCTTAGGGGTTTGGTTATTTTTCCCCAGCTCTGCAGGTAGAAATATGTAAAAAAAACCTGGACTCCCTTGTGCTTCTCAGTTCTTTGTTTTATTTTCCCGTGACACTCTGTTGCTGTATAGCTTCCTGTTTTCATTATGCTGCATTTGTAAGCAGGCTACACAATAGTCTGTGTTCTTTTGTTGTGTAGCTTTAACACAGGAATCTTTATGTGCTTGTATCTCTGCTGTAGCAGTCAGTATTGTCCCTGGGGTGTCTTGCAGGTGCTGGAAATGTCTGTCTTCACCTTGTAATAAAGTTGCTCACAGACTGCTTCACATGTTCAAGAGCAGTGTGCTGCTCTTCCTCAGTTGGATTTAGCTCTTTATCTATCAAGCTGCTGTTCTTTTTGACACTGTTTTAAAATTTTGGTTAACATTCCTTAAAGCGTAGGTGCGCATTTAAAACTTTTTTTACCATATCTGGATGCTCATTCTATTCTAAATGACTAGTGTAAATGTGACTAAGCTAGTATTTCCTTTCAATCTTTTCTGAAAATGTAAAAATGTTTAATTCCTGTGGGAATGGTGTGTCTGTGATGCCACTTGACCACCGCCTCATCTGACTGACAACTGTGATTTATCCTAATAGCTGTTTGGCAAAGGCGACATCAACTGCATCGCAGTGCTGGTGGGCTGTGAGCAATGGGAGAGCTAGGTTTAGTTTTGTCTTTCTTAAGTCCCTTACGTATGATAAAGTTGCTTGCACATAACTGATTTTCTGTGTTTTCTTAATTATTTCTAAGTAGGAAATGGAAATTGATAAGCTGTAGTAATAGAATGCACTAGTTAAGTGGAAGTTAATTCAGTTAAATAAGAAGTCTAGTAAATGGAAGGCAAGAGCACATTTTTGTACAGGGTGTTTGTTTTGGATTTTTTTTTGGGGGGTGGTGGGCTTCCTTTCTTCCCTTCTTTTTTCATGATATAATTGGAAACAATGCTTTAAGTCGTTGTTTCTGATGTGCTAATTCTGGCTTCACTTGAGAGTGATTTCTCTGTAGCTTGTCAAACGGCTTAAATGTTCCCTTGTTGTTTTCCTGTAGGTAACAGCTATAGAACCCATAACTAATGATGGAGGAGCCAGCGTGAGCACTCGGCACCTGCATCAGAGTCTGCGATGGCTCTTTGGAGTGGCAGTGGTGGCTACAGACGTTGGCCATCTACTTCTGGTTGACCTTTGTCTGGACGATTTATCTTGCAGTCAGAATGAAATAGAAGCATCAGGTAAGATTGCAGTCATGTAACTTGAAATAGCTTCTCTAAGAGGCCCAAATTCCTAATTTGCAGAGTCCAATAAGAATCTCACTCTGAGGGTTGCCCTTACTGGGTTTGAAATGCATGTGAGAATTCCTGTCTGATTGGAGAGTTCTGCTGTTATTTAACGATACCAACATAGAAATAGCAAAAGAAGTGGTGCATAAATGGCTAATATGCAGGGAACAGTAGAGTTAGATTACATGTGCTGTCACATCGGTGTTCAAAATGCAACTGCAGAGGCATAACACAATCATTTATTGTGTGGTTTTGTGTGTGTAGATCTAGAAGTTGTCACCAGAATTCCTGCTCAAGTTTTACGAAGAAGAGAAATTGTGACCGGGGAAGGGCGAGCTGAAGTTCCGCAAAGAAGAGAAATTGTGACCAGAGAAGGGAGACATCTCTGTTTTGAATTACAAAATCCATCAGGAACAGCAATATCAACGCTGTGCTACATAAGCAGAAGCAATCAGCTGGCTGTGGGCTTTTCTGATGGCTACCTGTCACTATGGAATATGAAAACTTTGAAGAGGGAGTAAGTAGGCCTTTACACTCTGCCATACCTGGAGGTTCAGGAATCTGGTTTTTTGCTTTGGGAAGTATGTTAGTGTAAAGAAAACTTTCTGAGGGATCGACATGTTGAATGTGATCTTGGAATGTTTAGAAATACTCTTCTAAAACAACTACGAAGTCATACATGGATTAAGTGGACTGCCTTCTCCCCAGTGGGCTAGAGTTTTTTTCCTTATTGTGCCTGTGGATGAAACATTTATGGGAAGCATACGGCTTTGGGTTATTGTCAGGCAGTTTGGATGTGATAGCTGAGCTGATTTTTAAAGTCAATCTATTCTATCAGTAATATTCAGTGAAACCAGGATATACATGTATTTTGAAGACACACGTTTTGGAAATTATTTTTCAGAACCTTTGGCTGCAATTGGGGCATCTGTTAAAAGGCTTCAGTACATAATGTGATTTTGGAGATGGAATTCTATAAAGGGGGAAACCAGTGAGACATGAAAAATCAGCAGCTGATCTGTGCCTGAAATTAAATCCTTTCCAACATTTCAACTTTGACTGAAACAGGGGATTGAGCCATTCCAGTGCAGCAATGCCTGCGAATGACAGTTTGCTTGGAACAT
>NW_009909705.1:33598-41996 GCF_000696875.1 Nestor notabilis | reverse complement strand
CAGGAATGAGCACTAGGGCTGAGATAAATAAGCTAGGACAGATCTTGTTTGTTTGTTTATATCAGTTAACTAAGTGATGCAGTTAGGGCCTCAGCTTAGTATTGGACTTTCATGAACATTAAAATACTGGTCTACTTGTATGGTCTTACTGTATTTATAGGTGTTCCATAAAAGAAGAGATGACTGATTTGTCTAAATCTACCTTTCAGGTCTAAAACATGCCTTCCCCACTTGAGAAAGGGTACAAACCCCCATATCCTGAACCTCAGCCCACCTATGAATCTGAATCCCTTGTGGTTCAAAAATCATTGTGGTGAGTAGCTTTTGGAAACGTTGTTACTTTTTTGAGACCCATATAAATACCTGGTGAAATGTGCAGGGGTTCCAGCCCAGAATTTCAGCTCTTGTATTTTTAGCACTATGTACAGACTGGCCTTAATGGCTCCCCAGAGTATTTTGTATCTAACGTGAAGATATTCTTTTATGGGAAGACGATTAGCAGGTTTCATGGCCTAATACGTACTTTATGTTTTCAAGAATATTTTCAAGATAAGAGTCTCTACTTTTTCATGGGAATTCTGAAAACTGGAAAACATTTTCTGTTCCAAATAGAGATTGAAACCCAAAATCTGTTCTCTTACTGACTCAGCTTCTTCCTTGATTTAATGGAGAAAAAGCTGAATGTTGTCTTTTAAAATGGAAATTAATTTTGAGGTTGGAAAGCAACCCCATTTTTTCTTGACATTAATGTTGCTTATATTGAAACTGTTAAACAACCTTTCAGTTTTGGACATTTGTCATGTTAAAATCTTCCAGCAAGTCCCAGTTCTTTCCCCAAAAAGGCTTCCCTTCTCATAATGGATAATTGACAAGGATTTAGATTATTTTTTTTTTTAATTTATTTTTTTGCTTCTCTTGTTGCTTTCCATAGGATACAACTTTGTTTGTTAGCAGCTAGTATGCCTTAAGATTCCGTAAAAAATTGAGCATTCTTGTCAGTGTGTTGTATAAAAAGCACAACAAAACCACCATACAGCTAGGCTTCCGTTGTCATTTTTGCCAAGCTCTTACTTTATTTGTATTGAAAACCTGGCAGACTACAGTTTGTGTATGCTGGGGTGATGGGGAGACGGGAGAGATTTTGCTTTTGAAGGGATTAAGTTTTGTCCCCCAAAACTTAATTTACCTCATGACAAAAAAAATTTTTTCTTTCCTTTTTTTTTTTATTCCCCTCACAGTAAAGTTCCATTGATAGACTGTAACTTTCTTTTTTTATAATTTTTGTCTTAGCTTATACCATTTCGAAATACGGGATGTCCATGTGCGTCTTGGGAATGGCAGAAGAATTTAGAGGAGAAGTTGCTGTCAATGCTTTATGGCCTAAAACAGGTGATTTTTTTTTTTTCTTACTTTATTTTTTAATGGTACTAAAATAATGGATTTCTGTATTTTGTCCTTTACAGTTTGTTTTATTTGACTTTGAATATACTTCAAACTTCTGGAACCGATTCAGGAGACCAAGCACTTATTTTACATATTTTTTGTCACCTTACGCATGTGCTGGTTTTCATTCATAGTTCTCACTAGACCATTGCCATTTTGATCCAAATGCTAGTTTGCAACTCATTCAAATCTTTCAGTTGGCTGAAGCTTCTGCATAGTCTTGGCTTCTCTGTGCTCTTTATCATGCATTTGCAGTTTTGTTTTGGGCAAAATCACAATAGTACTAGCATGCTTTCATTCATAGGAATTAAATGTCTGTGTATGTAGTACTGTTAAGAATTCCTTGCTAGTTAAATTGTCAGAGTGTAGGTGGAACTAACAAGATATATGCCTCTGTAAATGCAGAAATAATTCTGTTCCTGGAAGTTTTGGCGCAGCAAGCAAAATGTTGTCCATAGAACCATCTGCTTGCAAGCATCAGGAAATTAGAGCTCTGTGGAAGAAAAATAACTTGGTGCTCCCATGTTGTATTAACTTAAGTTTGTTATCTATGAGTCAGTGAGGATCACAGCTGCTGTTAAACATCTGGTCAGCTGTTTGCCAAAGAGGCCAGTCTCTTCACCTCAAATTCATCTATGTACAGAAATGATACCAATGTTAGTATCAGCAAAGAAAGGGTAATCCTGCCTTTTGATGGTGTGAACCCAGTCACTGTGCTATGAAACACTGCAATAGCAGTTCATTCCCTTAACTAGTGGAGGGAGGGAAGAAGGAATAGAATCATAGAATAGTTAGGGTTGGAAAGGACCTTAAGATCATCTAGTTCCAACCACACACTAAACTATGTTGCCCAAGACTTCGTCCAACCTGCCTTGAACACCGCCAGGGATGGAGCAACTTCCTTGGGCAACCTGTTCCAGTGCCTCACCACCCTCACTGTAAATAACTTCTTTCTTAGATCTAACCTGAACTTCCCCTGTTTAAGTTTGAACCCGTTACCCCTTGTCCTACCACTAGAGTCCCTAATGAAGAATCCCTCCCCAGCATCCTTGTAGGCCCCCTTCAGATACTGGAAGGCTGCTCTGAGGTCTCCACGCAGCCTTCTCTTTTCCAGGCTGAACAGCCCCAACTTCCTCAGCCTGTCTTCATACGGGAGGTGCTCCAGCCCCTGATCATCCTCGTGGCCCTCCTCTGGACTTGCTCCAACAGCTCCATGTCCTTTTCATGTTGAGGACACCAGAACTGTGAACAGTACCCCAAGTGGGGTCTCACAAGAGCAGAGTAGAGCAGCAGGATCACCTCCTTTGACCTGCTGGTCACGCTGCTTTTGATGCAGCCCAGGATACGGTTGCTTTCTGGGCTGCAAGCGCACACTGAAGCTGGCTCATGTTCAGTTTCTCATCAGCCAACACCCCCAAGTCCTTCTCCACAGGGCTGCTCTGAATCACTTCTCTGCTCAACCTGTAACTGTGCCTGGGATTGCCAAGGAAGAAGAAATCAGTACACAGCAAGATCCTCTTCTGGTCCTGGAGCTCCCATGTGAGAAGTTTTTGTCCCCAGACACTTTTGAATGTGTTCCTGCTAGGAGTTGCAGGCACCTTGTAACTTCTCGCGTGACCTACAACTCTATGATTTGCTTCCTCTGAAGTAAGGAATATGAGCAAAACTTAATTATTTCAAATAAAATCAGCTGGGTTTCTTTGCTTAAATGCTTTAGGGAATCCTCAGTTGAACTTGGGATAGTATCTCTGACAGACTTGGTCCCTTTTCATAGGTCTGGATGCCTGCATCCCTAAAAGCCCGAGGAAATGGATGTGTCATAATCCTGCTTGCACCATCAGTTTTATCCACAGAAATATTTTGATAAGGGATTGACTTCTTGAATGCTCGATTATATCATTTATGATAATTATATCATCATAAAACCTGTACTGTCTAATTTGAAGAGGATAAGATCTTAGTATTTGATGTACTGAAGACAACTGTACATATTACTTCAGGGTCTGGATTGCCTTCCTGGCAGTGGCGTGAAAGCTCACCCTTCAGGTTTTGGGTCTGGTGTATTTTACTATTTCTGAAGGAGATAGAAGAAATCTGTGCTTGTTTTCACATACTTGCGTCTTGAGTGCTCCAGGAAAACCTCAGAAAAGTTTCAGTGGAGATTTCCCAGGATCTGTGTTATCTGGAATAGAGCCATGAAACTTAGTTTTTAAAGCCTTTAGCTCACTAGACCTCATGTCCATTTCGTCTGACTTGTCCCTAAAATGCCACTGCTAAATGGGTTTTATATTTCCTCAGAATCTTGTATGTAGGAGTAATTTGGCTTTCCATTAGCAGAGGTAATCTTTTACCTACCATTTTGTGGGGGTTTTTTGTCACTGATTAAGCAATTTAAATTGTATAGGAGAGTTAGGGACAGAGAAGGAATTGATGTAGAATATCTCATTCAGACAGAGATGTGGTATCAAGCTACAGAGAACATTACTAGTTTGCCTTCTTTTCTAATGCAAAAAGGTGTTACAAGATTACCTGTATCTTGTAAATGCACATATTTACAAGCTGTATAGGCACATTATCTGCACTCTTCACAGCTTTCTGATTCTTAAACACCTTCTCTTTGATTCTGGATATGCTGTAGAAACATCCACTACTACTGTGGAAATGATTCAGTGGTTTTATGGGTCCCAGTGTAGTGTTGAAAGCTGGAAGTGTTGATAGCTGGAAGCAATCTTCCTGCAGAAACCAGTTGGTGATACTAGGTCTTTATTTTACAATGTAGGTTTTTTCCCCCACCCATCTGTTTAATTCAGCCTTGTGTTTTTTCCATAGCAAGGGAAAACAGAACCTAGGAGAACTTGTCCACCCACTCATGATGAAGAATTGTTCACAAGGATGGCTAACTTTATAGGCAGAAGCTACATTAAGTCTTATGTTACATAGTTGAATACATGATTTCTTTCCCGTGTTTGGACATGCTGTAGCACTCCAAATGTCAGTAATAGTACCAGTGTCCCAGATACAGCCTGGTATTAAAGGAACTTCTACGAAATCTGACGTTCTTATTGAGGGGAAACCCAAACCAAAGAAAAGCTGCTTTCTCTTGTGCATTAGAGTGCCACTGTGTACCTGCTAAAACAAGAAAGAGTTTAACACTGCAGAAGCTGGCAGTTGTTATAGAATGCAGCTGATACCTGTTTCCCTCAGGAACCTGCAGAACATGCAGCTTGGAAGTGTCTGAAGATTCAGTTTACAAATGACAACAGTATATTCTAATAAATGTGGGTTTTAAATAATGATTTTTCTATGTGAGATGCTGCAAAGTAATTTGAAAAGTAATTAAGCTTTCTATAAAATCAAAGATATGCAGACAGAGCTTTGTGCTTGTTGAATCCATTCTTGCCCATTTGGTTTAAGACTTTTAGAAACATTGGATGAGCTCTTGGAATTTACATAAATTATTGATGCCTCTGTGAAAACTGAAGTGCCCTCAAGTATGAAAGAGGACAATAATGTGCAAATTCGCCACTACAAGAAAATGTGCTTTCAAAAAGTTCATCTACCAAAAATTACAAAGTTAACTACTTCATATGGTCACCAGAGAGATAGAGACATAGCCTTCCATGGTCTTTAAGATACAGTTGCAAAGTTCTTAATTAAAAAAACCACTAAAATCTCATACAAATGTGATTAGCCTCAGTGCTAGTATGTATGCCAGTATTTGTTGATTAATCCGATTGTTGAAACATGTGAAAGGATGCTGGTAATGAGATGCTAGGAATTCTCCATTTATCTTCATACAGAGCACTTTATATAGAACCGGTGGAACAGTGGGCAGCCAGACTATGAGGCAGTACCTCACAGTTTAAAGCCTTTTTGCTTCAGTATGTGCACATAGGTTGACTGTGCTCAGAAGAATAATAGTTGGCACTAAGAGAGAAGTGGCAGAAGCATGGCCAGGAAAAGTGAACAGGTTAGTGGAATATATTCAGGTCAACAGAGCCTGGTAAATTTCATCAGAGTATTAGGCAGAAGTATTATCTGGACTGTTGGTAATTACTGAAAAAAAACCCCTAACAACCATCTTTCAGGACAGATCACATTTGAGAGGATCAAAGAAAGGCAAATTTATTTCCTGTCCTTAAAAATGAGAAGGCAGTCCAGGGAAACCTAGTCTATCTATTTGCTGCTTTTTATTTGGGTGCATATTTATGGCAGTTCAGTTGATTTGAAAAAAAATATGAGGTTGGTCAAAGGTAAATGAAAACTAGGGACTAATCCTCACCACAGAAAAGTAAATATGTAAGTCAACAAGGACATTTACCCACTCTTACACTTCCCTAGAAAACATTTTGATGGAATCTCCTGGCTAGCGTTGAAGACTGCTGTCCTTTTTCCCAGTTCCTACACTGGAAATTGATGATCCAGCTCAGATGGATGTGTCTTGCACAATGCCTATTCTGTGCTTTTTAAGGGATGCTGGGATAATTTCTGAATCAAAGCTGCTGTTACTTTGTGTGGAATGGAAACTCTGAAAGGAGGACAGAAGTGATCTGAAATCAGGTTTATCCTTCTACTCCAAGGACCTGCCAGCCCCAGTTGTAGGAGAGGATTTGCAAATCTGTCCCAAAACTTGGGGGCAGAGTGTTGAGTCTTAGAGAGCAGATGGGAAAAAAGTCATGAAGCAGAACTGTGTGACGGGAAAACAGTAACATGACAAATGCCAAAAGCTACAATGAAATAGCTGCTCTGTGAAACAGGATGAAAAAAAACTGGGACAGGTACCTCAGCCTGGAAGAGCAAATAACAGGTTTGAACTGGAACATGCCACAGTCTTAGTAGCACCTTTGGGGGAAGCATAATAAAGACTAGTGGAATGGTGCAGAAGTTAGTAGAATTGGTTAATGAGACAACCAGAAGTTTAGGAGATCTGAATTGTATTCTTGTGCCTAACATAGCCTTTCTGTGAAATACTGAATAAGTTACTTGACATTTTGCTATTTGGTTTGCCATTAACCTCAGAGAAGCTGTTATTTCATGGGACTTATTACATGGCTAAAATTAAGTATCAAGATTTTCAGTGTGATAATCACCAAAGCAAAGATCTTGTAATCACTGATGTACAATGCCTGCACTTCGAGAAGAATAGTTGTCTTGTTAGTTTTTCATGTCCTGAATAACCTGGAGGAAGTCCAGGGGGGTTCACTAGTAAAGGGATAGAGGGATGTGAACATCACGAATTGTTTTGCTCGTTATTCCTCTTTTCGTTTCCTGTAATAGTTTTCTGATTTTTCATTAGTGCTTTTAGAGAATGATTTGTTGGTTAGTAGTATTCTGTAGCTTTGTTTTGATACAGTCTTTTGCATGAAAGGAAAACAAAATTTGTGTGCTTAACAGAGAAGTGGGAATTTCATGTTGTTACTGTTAAACTTTGTTTTCTTACCCTCCAAACTTTCTAGCCATACATACAGCTGCTATGGATATGCTAGGAGGATCTGGAATAGAAAAACAATGCAGGAAAACGGACATCATTGCAGATGCTGCATATTGCATTTTAACAAAACCAAAAAGTTTCACTGGAAACTTCATTATTGATGAAGTTCTGCTGAGAGAAGAAGGAGTTGAGGATTTTGATGCCTATGCAATTGCACCAGGTAATACACATCTTTAAGCTGAGAAGTAAGTTCAGGAAGGAGGGACGGCGGTATGGGGAATACTAATACAGTTTTGTTTGTAGGGACTCTTTAATTAGTTTTTAAAGAGTTGCTTTGCTTCAGCTTTCAGAACATACCTTCCTGGAAAGCACATGCAAGTTCACTGAGAATCTAACTGTAAAATTTTAGTAAATTAAAAAATCGTCAAAGAATGGTTTGGGTTGGAAGGGACCTTAAAGCTCATCTGCCTCCAAGCCCGCTGCCATGGGCAGGGACTCCTCCCACTAGACCAGGTTGCTTCAAGCCTCATCCAACCCGGCCTTGAGCACTGCCAGGGATGGGGCAGACACAGCTTCTCTGGGCAACCTGTGCCAGCACCTCAGCACCCTCACAGGGAAGAGTTTTTTCCTAGTGTCTGATATAAATCCCCCTCTGTCAGCTTAAAGCTATTCCCCCTTGTAAAACATCCCTCTCCAAATTTCTTGTAAGTCCCCTTGTAGGTCCTGTTATAAGGTCCTTCTCCTCAGGGCTGCTCTTAATCCATTCTCCACCTGGCCTGTAGCTGTGCTTGGGATTTCTCTGATGCACATGCAGGACCTTGCACTCGGCCTTGTTGAACTTCACAAGGTTGGCATCTGCCCACCTCTCAAGCGTGTCAGGGTTCCTCTGGATGGCATCCCTTCCCTCCAGCATGTTGACCGAACCACACAGCTTGGTGTCGGCAGACTTGCTGAGGGTGCATCATTCCCGCTGTCCGTGTCACTGACAAAGATGTTGAACAGGATCAGTCCCAGCGCTGATCCCTGAGGGACACCACTTGTCACTGATGTCCACCTGGACCTTGAGACGTTGACCACAACTCTTTGAGAGTGACCATCCAGCCAATTCCTTATCCAGTGAGTGGTCTGTCTCAGTGGATAAGGAAGCATAATGGTCAAATCCATTCCTATCCAGTTTAGAGACAAGAGTATTGTGCGGTCAGTGTCGAATACCTTGCACAAGTCCAGGTAGATAAAGTTGGTTGCTCCTCCCTTATCCACGAACGCCATGGCCCCATCGCAGAAGGCCAGCAAATTTGTCAGGCACAATTTGCCTTTAGAAAAGTGTCCTGGGTTCAGCTACAGCAGTCATTTTTTCTCCTTAGTAGTTGGGGCAGGGCTGTGTTTTTGACTTTCAGCCTGGGAACAACGCTGGTAACACCAATGGTTTTAGTTGTTACTCCGACCAAGGACTTTCTCAGTCTCATGCTCTGCCAGGGAGGAGGGGAAGCCAGGAGGAAGCAGAGGCAGTACACCTGACCCAAA
>NW_009909705.1:33048-33384 GCF_000696875.1 Nestor notabilis | reverse complement strand
CTGATTCCCCTCCCCATCCCTGCAGGAGCGGGGGGAGGAAGAAGGTAGGGGAGTGAGCAAGCGGCTGTGTGGTTCTGAGTTACCAGCTCGGCTTAAACCATGACAAAAAGTCATGTTGACTGTCATCAATCACCCCATTATTGTCCATGTGCTTTAAGCATGGTTTCCAGGAGGATCTCTTGTCCCTGCTCATGGCAGGGGAGTTGGAACTAGATGATCTTAAGGTCCTTTCCAACCCTAACTATTCTATGATTCTATGATCTTGCTGGCCACCATGGTGAGACTGACTGGCTTGTAGTTCCCTGGGGCTTCCTTTTTCCCCCATTTAAAAAAAGG
>NW_009909705.1:0-33028 GCF_000696875.1 Nestor notabilis | reverse complement strand
ATCAGGAACTTCACCAGACTACCAGGACTTCTCAAATAAGATAAATAATGGCTTGGCATGTTCATCCACCAGTTCTCTCAGGACCTGCGAATGCATCTTGTCAGGTCCCATGGAGCTGGGCACCTTCAGGGTCCTATTTAATGAAAAGAATTATTTACCAATTATTTAATGAAAAGAAAATGTACCTGCTCTGTAGATGTATATATTACTATTTACCAGCTAGTGAGATAGGTTTTGTTTTTCCTTAAATATTTTTTCATTGCAACTTTAAGAGACTTTTAAGCCAGATTTTAAATGAACCAAATTCTAAACATGTTATTTCATGCTGTGTCTTTCCTTCAAATTGTAGTTTCATTACTTAAACAACTTGGCTGTAGTTTTATGTGATATGGATTCCTGTTTGAACTGTTCACCTTTGCTTGGACTTACAGTTTTTCTCCCTTTTAGGTAACCCCCTGGTGCCTGACTTCTTCTTGGATCTTGAAACTGACATGACAGGCAGGAAACAAGAAGGATATGGTAAGGAAAGCACTGTGCGTAAAAGTCCATAATTTCTGACAATATTGAATGCTCTCTCTATTTCAAGATGGTTTTTCTTTTTTCCCAAGAGCTGGGACTCCACTCAAGCTATCTGACAGAAAACTTTCATCATTTGGAGAGTAAAATTTAATGGAAGTCACTCTGCACCTGAAGCTAGGGAAATACGTTACCTCCTGCAGGACTTCCATTGTATAAAATCGGAGCCTTATTTTGAGGAGTCTCCTCTTAACCATCTGAATTGTGGTAGCATAAATATCATGGAAAAATATTGCTGGAAAAAGAAATTGGATAGCAGACAGCATGTTTTGCAGGAGGGTCTCATTTGCCTTGCTATATTTGTATTAAAGAACACAACATAGAGCCTCTATTGCTTCTTATACAAAACTTGTGCCTTTATACACAATTTATATATCTCTCAGATGAAACGGAAAAGTCTTCTACAGGAAAGCATTGGGTTTGCTTTTCAAGAATTGCAGCGTGTCGAGTAGGAGGGCAACTAAGAATGCTGAACAGGTTGCATAGGAGTGGCAAAATAGGGATAAGAGGAGGGCAGAGAAGCAAAGTTGGAACAGAGTCACTTTAGGCTGGAAATGCCATTTGAGCAGTCACACTAGGACTGTTCTACTGGGGACAGATGCTGTTGGTTCCCTGGGCCTCACAATGCAGGTTATTTTGTAGGGAGCCACAGAATAGTCTTACCTGTTTTTCTGATACTGAAAACACCAAAGAGACTCTCTGCAACTTTTTAGAGGCTGTTCAATTTGATTAGCCTTGTAAATGGCAGATGCTGTCCTTTGTTGTAAAATGTACATGTTCTCTGCAGTACAGTAAAATGCTGATTGAAGCAGTGAATGGATTTACAGCTTAGAAGCCTTTGCAGAAGAATGAATGAAAATATCCATGTTCTTAGCAAGATAAACAAAATGGAAGCATTTTGAGATGAAAGTGGTATTTATTAAAGACAGAGATTTATTTTATGTGAGTGTTGTCAGGAGTGTATGGATTGTGTTAGAAATTGGTGTGCTGTGTAAGAGTCTGTAATGAACTGTGAACAGTCAGAATTATAATCTTTCTGTGGTTTTATTTTCACTTTTCATTTCCTAATACATCAAAGAAATATATTGCAGATATACATTCAGTGCTGTATGCCTGTTCAGATTCCCAGGTGCAAAAAACATCCTTCATCACTATCAGTACTGAAATACTCATTTTCCTTACCGTGGAGCTCAAGCTTTTTCAAACTAAGTTTTCTATGCATGTTTTTACATGCAGTTTTAAAATGTTTTGCATTTGAAAGAGTGAAATAATCACTTTCTCGTAGGTGGTTCCCAAGCATTCAAGGAGGAAAAGAAACTAAGCGGATCCCAGCAAGAAGGATCAGAATCTGCTGCAGCCAAGCTGTTGAGTCCTGTTGCAGAAACATTCAGAGTTATTCAGGGAGCAATAACTGAAGAGTATGTGAGAACCACTCAGGGCATCTTTCAGTTTGAGTTATCTGGTAAGATCCTCACTTGTACAACCTCCACATGCTCATGCTCCTAGCAGAAGGCATGGCGTGTTTTCAGACAGCAACACTCTCCTCTTCCAGCTGATCCCATCACAGACCACCTTCTGTTCCTTTCCATGGGATGATCCTTGGGCCCAGCTCCGGACACATGGGAGCTGCTGCTGCTCCTGGGATGCTTGGGGTGGCTCTGCCTCAGTGCTGGCCCCACACACAGGGTTGTCAGGATGATACATGCGGGCGCTTGCAGACCATGGCAAAAGCACCAGCTGCCACCAGCTCTGTCAGCAGCACGCTGCCTTGGGGCTCTCTTGCCCATGCACCCGAGATGCGGTGCTGCAGGCACCTGCATGGGGCTGGCTTTGCCAGCATATGGGGCAAGCACGGCCAGCACAAGCACCATCCTGTAACTGCTCCAGATGGGCACAGCAGATGCCGTCTGACAGGGAGGAGCTGAGAGGGCTACGCTCTCCTGCCTCGTCACCTCCTTTCTCACTGTCTGTTCAGGTGATGAAGGAGGCATCTGGTACATTGACCTGAAAACCAAGGGGGGGAGCACTGGTTCCGGGAAGCCTCCTCTGAAGGCCGATGTGGTTATGAGCATGTCGAGCACCGACTTTGTGAAAATGTTCACAGGTGAGTGACAGGGGCGTTTGCCAGGGTGGTGCTGCCCACAAAACCTACTTGATGGGCTTTGTGATCGTGGGGTGGAGGAGCTGTGGGCTTCCTGTGGCTTCGCTGAAACTCCTTCATGTTTCAGGACTCTTCTGTCCTGCGAGCAGGAAGAGCACACAAGCTGATACTGCCGTTACTCACCAGGCATTGCAGTGTTAGCAGCCAGTGTAGCTTCAGAAAGAATCAGGTCAATCTGTGGGACTTCTGCCCTGCACATCTCTAGTGTGTGTTTCCTAAATGTGCGCTGCTTGAACTTGGTAGGAAAGTAAGCTGGTTTGTTTCTTCTCTGCTCAGAAACCAAGTTGTATGTTCTTGTCTCAGTTAAAATCAGTCATAATCTGGTAATTCAATTACGTAACAGCATACCACATCTGATGCAGTTTCACTCTCTTACTGAGTTGTTTTCTGGCTCCAGAGAGGTTTTTCACTGGTTTCCTAAGTGTGCGCTGCTTTTACAGCAGAACTTGGTATCAGTATAGCTGTTAGGTCTCGCTGTAGTGGCATTATGTTTTCCTGTGCACAGGCTGTCACCAGTCTCATTTTCTGATGGTTCTGGTTTTCTTTTTTAGGTAAACTAAAGCCAACCCTGGCCTTCATGACAGGAAAATTAAGGATTAAAGGTAACATGGCACTGGCAATAAAGCTTGAGAAGATGCTGACACAGCTTAACTCTAAACTGTGAGTGGAAGCTCTTACTAGCAGAGTTGTGGCCTTTCATATATAAGTGCAATGTTGTTTTAAAATGGTAGTCCTCGGCTTTCTCTGATGTCATACAAGCATGGATAAATGTAAGATTTTTTACAGAAGAAATAACCATTTGATTTAGACAAGAAGGTTTTCTTCATTAAACAAGTTCTTTCTGAAGAATACCTGTATCAGTTTGTTGGTGTTTTCTTTACTTCCGCTCCTCTGGATCAATGAAGGACTCCTAAAGTGAGTTTTTTCACCTATATAGTTGCTTGCACCCATGTCACATCAAAAAGTTAGGGGGAGCAAATGTCACCCTGCAGATCTGTTTCTGTGACAAGTATCATGCAGAGATTCCTGACCTGGCTGAGAACTTGAAGCAATATGGTAATTTTAGCAGAGCCCTAATTACCGCTGGTAAATGAAAATCTCATTAATTTTTTTTGCCCCAAACTGCCACAGAAAAGGTACTGTCTTCCACAGCATTTAAGGTAACCTTATGAGGATTAACCTACATCACTGCAACCAGCCACTTCCTCTTTCTTCCCTTTGGCTGGTAAAGATTGAAGCTCACTAGTAAAAGCACACACGTCCCCTGTCTGTTAAGTGGAAAAGTGTATCTGTGGTCTGAGATTTTGCATGACGGCATCTGCAAAGCCAGATGCACCAACCCCTTAACGTACATGTTCAGTGTCCCCAGAAGAACCACCCACAACTGAGAGCATTTTACCCTCCTAAGCAAGCTGAGAAGCTCACAAGACAGGATTTATTTCTTAATTCACTTAGCACTCCAGTGGTTTTCAGGTTTTTAAAGCATATGCTCCCCATGATGGCCACATGTCCACTGTGCAGCCCAACTGCCTTCCCGTGCCCTTGCTGCCAGTGCTGCTGTCCCAGGGGGCTGTGCCCAAAGGTTTCAGGCTCCGCTGAGCAGTGCCTGCTTCCCACTCCCATCCTGCTGTCTGGGTTGGTCACTGCTCTGTCCCTGACCACTGACCTGCTGACTCCAGAGCAGCGTTGGTCTACACAGTCCTGCCAGCTGAAGGAGAACAGGAGCACTGGTGTGCACCAGGACACGGAAACAAAGGCTGCGCATGGAATAGGAGAGAAAGACTCTGCTGGAACCCAGAGTCATCCGGAGGAGACTGAACATCGAACTGATGGTGCAGTAATGCACACATCCTGCTGGCTGGTGCAGCACCATAAGGAAGTGTGTATGCTCGTCTTCTGTTTGAAGCAGAAACGACTACAGGAAAAAGAATAAAGGCAAATAATGTCTTGGGACTGTTTTGGGTGTTGGACCTGGAAAAGCAGCTCAGGTATGGATTGTTGTGGCCTGGATTTGAGGTAGAGTAGTGGATGGAGAGCTAGAGACAGAACCTTTGGGAAGCTTTTGAGTGCAATCTGAAGGGGTGATGGTAACAGATTCCACAGCCAAGAATATGGGGAGAGACTTTCAGGTTAATACCAGTGGGCTGATGCTTACACTGCTGCTCTCCCAGCAGGATGGACAGCAGACAGGCAGCCCCTTATACAGGTGGGTATAGCTGTGAGGAGAGTGGAGTTGCCAGGTTAAAGGATATAAACCAACCTGAAATTAGATAAGGTCCTAACTCAAATGAAAAGAGGATTTTGCAGCTGGCCTTCCTCAGTGGCTGCTGCTGCTCTTCCTCAGAACTGCACACTGGGAAAGAGCTAACAGGAGAGAATTTGAATGTCTCCTGTTTGAGAATCGTGCAAGGGCATTATGTTGCTGGACTACATGTTTTTCACAAATACGAAGCCTTTTTATCTTGAAAAACTAAGTGGTAAGTAACTATAAGGAACAACACTCGTCTGCAGCACAGTATGGGTTATGTTTTACATGTTGCAGTTCAAGCCTGCTGGCCTTTGGATGCGCCTACATGCCCATTTGTCATCTGTGCAGACGGGAAGTTTCCGGCCCCCTTTCATTCCCTGCTTTGAACTGAGCTGTGCTCCAGTCCTGCTCAAATCCCAGACCTTTGCCGCCATCTCACCACCTGCCTCCCTGGCTGATCCTAGCGCCTGTGGCAGGATCGTCTGTCTTGTGCTCGCCCAACCGTTCCCGTTCCCTCCCTCACCTCCTCCCCTGGCCCCTCTCTCATGTCACAGTAACTGCAGGGTCAGCCCTTGCCTACAAACCCTGCACTACCACATCTGCACATAACTCTTCCCACATCATCTCCTCCTCCCCCTGGTGCCTGGTGGCAAGCTCCCCTTGCCCCTGCCATGCTGCCCACCCGATGCTACGGTTGGCAGATCTTCCACCAACTTCCACCTTTGGCTTGTCTTTTTCCCCCTTCAGCCTTCATACAGAGATCCTGCACTGCATCCTGAGAGGGATTTGGGTTTCACAGCAAGCTGATGCCAGGAGGGGAAATCACCCAGTGGGGCTGAACTCGCTGTAAGAATTGAGGCAGATGGGTTTAGTGATCTAACAGGAATCACATTAAGCCATAAGCAGTCCTTGTGTGTTGACATAATGCTGGCTCTCGTTCTACTGTCACTGCAGTTCCTGTTGACACGGAGCTGCAGACTTCTGTAGGAATGACACATGACCAAGCCAAAGGGGTCAAGGGCTGTCTGAACTCTTTGCAACTGGAACAGTTTTCATGCCGCTTCCTTTCCCAAGGTTGGAGTTTTGCACAGATGGAAGCAAAAGCATCTTGCTAAGAAGATCTTCTTCAGGCATGACTCTCCTTCAGCCTCTCTCCAGCCACTCTGCCCAAGTAAGGAGGAACTCGGGACTTGAGTGCAACAGTGCTAAGATCATAAGCCACGTGCCTGCAACGAGCTCCATGTGAGTGAGCCATGATGCCTGTGTAGAGAGCTGCTGGTTTCAGCTCTGCACAGAAGTATCTGCAGAAGAAGCCTCTAGGCATCACATTCAGCCTTCTTCCCCTCAAGTACTTTTTCCTCTTCAGTATTTAATAGTTGAAATGGAGTGATGGGGCTTTATTCTACACCACTTCCACATAAATCCTCCTCCCATCTCACCATTGAACCAGCTATCTCTGGAGTGTATTTGTCTTCAGGAAGGAAGAAGGATTTCAATTACTTAATTTATTTTCCACATAAAAGATTTTGTTCTCTCATTATATAAAGTTATATAAGCTCATTTAATTGAAAATGTTTCTACTCTGTTTAAAAGGTATTACAAGCAAACACAAGAAGTGTATAGTACAGGCTTCTAGCTACTCTGGAGGATATGGAGGTGTGTTGAATCCCTCCAAGCACTACAACAGCCACTCCAGAGGAGATACATCTACTTTTCAACAAGCCCCACCAGCCCCTCCACAGCAGTTCTGGCAGACAATTCAGAGGCAGGCAGTGGAGAGATCAACTGACTGATACAACTCTTGTTAGTTTAGTCTCAGGGCTTCTAACTGTACTACAGAAGACTGCGCTTTTTTTTGGAAATGGGATTTGCAAAAGGCAGTACATTTCTTCCACTGGTGCTTTAAACAGTGAAGCAGCTACCTCTGGAGCATCTTCTGTGGAACAGCTATTTCTATAGCCAGCACTATTTGCTACCATCTACTTAACAAACACAAATTGCTTAACACAACATAAACACATTTTCAGCTCATAATGATTAAAATGTTAAAGACTTGTACTGTTGTCCTGGGTTCAGCTACAGCAGTCATTTTTTCTCCTTCTTAGTAGCTGGTGCAGTGCTGTGGTTTTGACTTTCAGTCTGGGAACAACGCTGATAACACCGATGTTTTTAGTTGTTGCTCAGTAATGATTCCTCTGACCAAGGACTTTCTCAGTCTCATGCTTTGCCAGGGAGGAGGGGAAGCCAGGAGGAAGCAGAGGCAGGACACCTGACCCAAACTGGCCAAAGCGGTATTCCATACCACAGCACGTCATGCCCAGTATAGAAACTGGGGGGAGTTACCCGGAAGGCCCAGATCGCTGCTCGGGTCGGGCTGGGTATCGGTCGGCGGGTGGTGAGCGGTTGTGTCCTCTCCCCTTGTTATTCCTCTTATTATTATTATTGGTGGTAGCAGTAGTGGTTTGTATTATACCTTAGTTACTGGAGAGCTGTTATCTCAACCCGTGGGAGTTACATTCCTCCGATTCTCCTCCCCATCCCTCCGGGAGCAGGGAGAGGAAGGAAGAGGGGGGGGAGTGAGCGAGCGGCTGCGTGGTTCCAAGTTGCCGGCTGGGCTTGAACCATGACAACTGTGTATGTTAAAGTTTTATGTCTATTACCAAAAGGAGAAAAACCAAGGCAGTTTCATGAGTAAGTTACAGTATGCTGTCTGTTAACACATTTAATGCATTACCAAAGAGCTTACCAGTATTCATTCTAGCATTTATTTTTAGGATTTCTTTGGGGTAGTGATGTAAAGTACAAGCAGGAGACAAGTTACATATCAAGCATTTGCATCTTTTCTAGTTTTTTTACCTTAGAGAAACTCCTAAAATGAAGGTCCCACTTAACCACAATGTGTTTATTTAAATAAGAATGTTTGAAATCATCTACTGATGACTGAAATAACTGATTATGAGTCCTTGTTTGTGGCCCTACAGTTTTTCACTCACACGACTAATGCATGTGAGCATTAGTCAACTCCGTGTGTTGTCTAAGATCCTCCTTTCTCTCTCTCTTCTCTTTACACCATACTTCAACATTTCCTGGAAAAAGCCCAGGGCACTTGAATATCCTTGACTGATCCAGGTGTTGTTTTGGAACAGAGGAGTAATGAACTATCTGTCAGCTCAAGTTTTTTTAAAACTACCTTTTGTGAGAAGCCTCCTTCACACTTTCTGATCAGATTTAATCTTATGTATATTAATATCAGCTCTCCTCTTACAGTTTAGCTGTTCTTCTGGAAACATTAATTTTGAGAGGGACTCTTCATTGGGGACTCTAGTGATAGGACAAGGGGTAATGGGTTCAAACTGAAACAGGGGAAGTTCAGGTTAGATGTAAGGAAGTTCTTTACAGTGAGGGTGGTGAGGCACTGGAACAGGCTGCCCAAAGAAGCGGTAAATGCTCCATCCCTGGCAGTGTTCAAGACAGAGCCTTGGGTGACATGGTTCATTGCAAGGTGTCCCTGCCCATGGCAGGGAGGTTGGAACTGGATGATTTTAAGGTCCTTTCCAACCCAAACTATTCTGTGATTCTGTGATTCTATGATTGTGTTTGAAATACTTTATGCAATTAGATTTGCTGGAAAATGTAATGGCTCAGTTTCTTTGGAGCAGAGGGAAAAGCACTGTATTATACATTTTTATGTCTAATACAATAAAGCAGTCTATTATATGCACAATGCATATAATAAATAACATAAATCCATGGCAAGAGAGCTGTAAAATATAGCTCCACAAACACTTCAGGTTATACTGGTTTTCTGAAGTTGAATTTTATCAGGTGTCTCAAATAAGGTCGCCACCTTCCTCAATGAAAAATCTGGATTAGTTCTTTTCTTCATTTAATGCAGCTTCAGTCTTGGCTTTCCAAAACAAATGTTTCTCTATGGAAGGGAGCCTGTGAATATTTTGCATAGAGCTACAGTGTCTCTCCAGCTCCGAAACTGACTTAGATCTGATAAAGCATGTCAAAGCATAGCCATACTACTCCCAGTCAATATCAGTATCAGCTCCTCCATACTATGGGTGATCACCATTCTCTGTGTGCAGATCCACAATACAACACTTTAATGTAACCTGCTTTACATGCAGGCAAACACAGCCTTTGGTAGCCCTTAGTGGCACATCATGTTGGGTACAGGCAGTACAAAGCACCACTGGCAGGTTCTCTGTGCTGTTAGGGTGTTATGAGAATGTTTCCATCAAGGAAACTGTATTTATGGGCTTAGAGAGACCTAGGAAGTTCTGAAGATCCTCTGGGAAAACATGATCTGGAATGCTCTGATCTACACAGAGCAAATGAATTGAAAGACTGGGCACTTACAGATAAGGTTGATGTTCTCATGTGCCAAAGCTGCACTCTGATTTTGTTAGTTTAGCTCTCCTTTCCTCTGTGTTTAAGGTGAACAGACAAATTACAAACAGAAAAAACCTCCTTTGCCAGCTGAAGCAGTTTCTGGCCCTCTCCTCCATTTTCTGCTCTGTCCTGCGGGTGCCTGTGGCTCAGCTGTACTGGTGTAACACTGTGTGGTCCTGAACCAAAGTGGGAAATCCAGCCAGCAAAAATATCTCCTTTCTCTTCAAAGTTAACCCATACCAATTCCATAATCTCTTTTCATGGTTAAAAAAAGAAAACAAAACAAAACAAAACAGAACCAAAAACAAACAAACAAAAAAACCCCCTCAAACACCAATACTACCAAACCAAAAAACAAACCACAAAACAACAAAACAAACCCACACCAAAACTTAAACAAAAAGGCAAAACCAAAACAGTAGAGGAACACAGATCAAATTTGTTCAGTAGGAAATAAACAGTGGAAGATGCTTATGTAAAGCTGGTCTTACAAAGATCCTTGTGCAGAACAGAGAATATACTGTGAATTCACACCCCTTTGATACTAACAAACACCACTACACTATTTAAGTTATTCCTTCAGTTTGTGGTCTGACTTATCTGAAGTCAGCAAAGAAGTCCTTGGTTTTTCCTAGTTACCCAAGATTTCATTCTAACGAACAAACAAAACTATTCGGGCAAAACAAAAGATTTGTAGGATCTGCTATGTCTTTCTAGAAGAACATTCTCAACTCCTACTGCCCTTGAGTGTCTCCCTTTGATCCAGAGTTCCATTGTGTATGTTTGACCAGTAGATCTCTAATCAGAGCACTGCCTGTGATGCTCACTGAAATATGCATCTGACTCTGATATTCTGCTACACTGGGATGATTAGTATCAAGGTCAGTTCTTCCTTGGAAACAGCTGGCTTGATTGCAGGTGTCCTCTGATTCTTACCGTGCAAACAGAAATGTTTAATAGCAAATATTCTGAGTTAGGAAAAGTACAGGTAAAATACAGGATTCTGACAGAATTCATTTTCTAGTTAGGGACCACATTTTCCACTGCAAGATACTTCATTCCCAACTATAAATAATTTTTTAAATCCTTAAAAAAGGACTGCAGTAATTTTGTTGCAATGGAGACATCTTTCTGTGCATTACGTACTCTAAAGACTGGGTCTGTCAAAGGAAACCAGCGAGACAGATAAATAAAATTTCATAGTGATGTATGAAAGCTTCAGACACTGATAGAAGACTGAAGAGCTGTAAAATGGCAAGTGCAGCGAACCTCATTACAGTTTTTGCTATCATTTCAGCAGTTTTCTCCTTAATGGTCTGGAAAAAGAATGTATAGTATAGTATGTTGTGTTATGGTACAGTATGGTACCTAAAGACTATCATGAGCCCAAGTAAAATGCACACACCTGACGTGGCATTAAATGACTTCCCCTGCCAAATAAGACTGTGCTAGTAACACAACTATGCAAAGAATTTTCACTCTTCTCTAGGGAATTTTGAAATCAGGGTCTCTTTAAGGTCTACTGCTCTGATTTTCCTGTTTATAGCATAACTCCACGGTTTACAGGCAAAACCCTTTTTCTCTTATTCTCCCATCTAAATCCCCTTGACTGTGTAAATCACACGGATTAATAAAACCTTTGAATCTCACCACCAGCCTGCAGAAACATATGTAATGAGAGATTCGCGCTATTTATTTATCGAATGATTGATTGATTGATTTTCTTTGTCAAAGATCCTCTCCATGTTTTAGAGGATGCTATGATAGGACAGCAAGACACCTCTGCTCCCAGTGATTTACTTTAGAAAAATAGGAAGAAGAAGGAACAATACAGAATTTGCTCACACGGGGGTGTGTGTGAGTAGTTAGGATAAGGCAGATGCTGAAGTAAGTATTCCTGTGAGCAAGACGCTTTCAGATAAACCCCCCTGTAATCTTTGCTGTTTTTAAAACTGGCTTCATCTAGCATTTGGTGGAAATAAACAACATACTGTATTTCTTTATATATATTCTAAACAGCACAGACATAATCACTTCATGCTCAAAAGCAGTCAAGCAGTCATTTAAAGTACTATGTCAGACCAAGAGGATTTTTACTTATACCAGAGATGTGAAAGATCACTTGGATAAAATAACAAACATAATTAAAAAGAAATAAAAATAAAAATAGGACAGTGCAAAATGTACAGATCGCACAGCCTGATTTCATTAGGAGCTAGCTGAGGGATACCAGTCCATGACACACAGAAAGATACCCATAGATCTTTCACCTGTGTACTGCTGCAAAAATGGAATGTTCCCTTAACAGCTAGTACAATGAGAAAAATGCAGTGGCAGAGATTTAACCTGCAGAAAGTATTGTCCTTATTTCTTAAGGAAAACACAAAGCCTATCTTGTAAATAGCTCAATAGACATGAAAATCTAAAAGTCTGTAAGAGACAGGGAAAGCAACTTGGAGCAATAACATCCCGCAAAAATACTAGTTGCTAAAACTCATCAGAGAAAGAAGTGAAAGATGTTTGGAATAGCTTGAAAATTAGGTAAGGTCTATGAGCTTTGAAGCTGCTGGAAGCTGTTTGTGCTGCTTTCTTCAGAGCCTGAGCACACTGCTTAACTTAAGAAGAAATAAACAAACTTTTTTATATTATGTGGGAGAATGCTACAAGGTTGTCTTGAGCTATCCCACAGACACAGCATATTCCTAATCCCTTGATGTTTTTACCTGACCTTGGAGATAAGAGAAGAATCTCTAAAGCAGCTAGCAGTAGAGAACTGTTTTTCAGTTATGAGAAAATAGTAATCCTTCTTGACTTGAACCCTTACAAATCAGGTCATGAGGCTTAAGCTAAAATATTACAACAATTCCGAGGGGAGGACATCAAAGTCTCTTCCTTGCTTCTTACTAATCAGTAGATAAAGGAAAGCCTTTCATTATTTCAAAATTAGTGTGAGAGTTAATTATTATTAACTTGAAACTGGGAGATGAGTACCAGATTCGAGAGCTACAGGGTATGACTTTGATACTGAAGCAGTGGTGAATATGTAAGATATATATTCTTTTTGGTTAAACATCGTTATATTCATTCAGAATGTATTAGAGATTGGTTTGAAGCCAAAAGGAAGTTTTACAGAAGATACACTGATGAGTGTGTTAGTTTTGCCTCTTGTTTTAATAAACTAAAACCATGAAACCTGTAGGTAAAGAATAAGGCAAAACTATTTCAGATTAAAGTATCTAAATAAGTATTTTCTGTTTTGACAGAGTAAATAAGGAAAGTCCAAGTTGTACAAATTGCTGAAGACTACATCCATGGTGTCTAATCCAGCAAGGACTTAAGCACATCTTTGCTTTTGATGTTTTCAAACACCTCACAGTCACTGGAATTATTTCTAAAGTTAAGCATTTAGCTTTTGAATAATATGAATAAAGAACCAGTTTACAAATATGACAAAATTGTTTGGTTCATAAGAATTGCACTGGCATAAACTCATCAGACCTAAAACTTGGAAACTTGACAATTCTATCTCCTACAGGTTTTATGAATTCATATATTCTCCAGAAAGGCAATTTTTGCTCAGTTAGCTTGTTCATGGCAAAGACTGCTCCTATCTGAACATGTGCAGGTGCCCATGTCTCTAGCCACAAGCCTGTGCCAGTGTTGCAACAAAGGGAGAGTTCTTCCTATGCAAAAAGCAAGGTTGATGAGAGGGCACGTGTCTGAGTCTGGGCAGCCTCTGGTTTCCAATCAGCTGAAACAGCCTGATTATGAGAAACCCCTCAACCCCTTTGTTGTCTTTTGCAAGCACCTGCAGCAACAAATCTCTTACGGAGGAGACACACAGTCAGTCATGGATGGTGACCCAAACAGCAGGCATACTCGGAGAGACTGGAACAGCAGCTCTCCTGTCCAGAGACCTCTTCAAGAGCTTCTTCAGGGGCTCCCTCCTTTTCTGAAACACAGCAAAGAGATTATCTGGCGTTTTTAGGAAATGTGTGACAAGAGTCATGCTTTGATTCCATGTGTGGTCTCTGTGGCTATAAATCTCTTCTAGCACCATCAGTATTTTTCCCCCAGAAGGGCAGTGTCCTGGCAGACAACAGCATGGCACATTTTCCTGTTTGTTCATTGCCACTTTTTAAACAAACCCTTCTTTTGACTTTTAGGAACATACTTCATGGTGGTAATTGCCAAAAGAATAACAGCCTGCAAAGTGTCTTTGCTCCACTCTCTTTTGAAGTTTCTCCCTCCCTGCAAACCACTCAACATTTATTAACTCTTTCCTGCACTGAAACTCTATTAACCTCTGAATGACCTTTTTTCACCCTCACTCTTTAGCCAAGTGCAAATTGACCAACTAACCCACATGTGTTTCCATTGCCAAGCTTATCAAAGAATCATAAGATCGTTGAATGGTTTGGGTTGGAAAGGACCTTAAGATCATCTAGTTCCAACCACCCTGCCATGAGCAGGGACACCACACACTAGAACATGTTACCCAAGACTCTGTCCAACCTGGCCTTGAACACTGCGAGGGACAGAGCATTCACAACTTCCTTGGGCAACCCATTCCAGTGCCTCACCACCCTCACTGTAAAGAACTTCTTCCTTATACCTAACCTGAACTTCCTCTGTCTAAGTTTAAACCCATTACCCCTTGTCCTACCACTAGAGTCCCTAATGAAGAGTCCCTCCCCAGCATCCTTGTAGGCCCCCTTCAGATACTGGAAGGCTGCTATGAGGTCTCTATGCAGCTTCTCTTCTCCAGGCTGAACAGCCCCAACTTTCTCAGCCTGTCTTCATACAGGAGGTGCTCCAGCGGAAGTGCTCTCGCCCCCTGATCATCCTCGTTGCCCTCCTCTGGACTTGCTCCAGTAGCTCCATGTCCTTTTTATGTTGAGGACACCAGAACTGTACACAATACTCCAAGTGAGGTCTTACAAGAGCAGAGTAGAGGGGCAGGATCACCTCCTTTGACCTGCTGGTCATGCTTCTTTTGATACAGCCCAGCCTGAATACACCCTATAGAAGTCCAAAATTAGGAAGAAAACTGGTGCATTCTATCATGGATGGTAAAGATACTACATTTTCATCATCTTCACTGGGGCCACAGACATCTGCTGACAGAAGGACTTGCTGGGCCTGAGCTACAAGTTTCAGTGCTGCAGCTCAGCTGTTAGCTGAAGCATTAGCTTAAGTTGTGACTATTAAATAATGTTACCTATAGTTTCATTTCAGGGCTACAGTAAGTGAAACCAGAATATAACCCTCAGTCAACTTTCAAAGACAGATAACATAGGATATTAGTGCAACAAGTACTGAATACAGACAGAAAGTGCCATAAATAGTAGCATTATTGGAAGTTCTTAGCTCTAAAAGTAACTGGTAAATCCCGCAGTATTTATTGTACATGACATCTTACAGATCGTATGCATTGCTCCTTCTTTTCTAGCCCCTGACTAAAACTGTCTGCTCACTCTAAAATCTGAATTAGCTTTCTAAGGAGATGAGCTAAAGCTTTAAAGCAGCAATTAGGTAAGTATTTCTGGTTTCAATGCTTAAAATCCTGCACAGACAGGATTTCACTTTCAGTATCCCTGCTTAATAGCTTATAACTTGCTAAAGCATCACTGCAGAAATAAACCACCTGCTAGCAAAAGAATCAGTGGGTAACATATAAAGTTTCCCTTTGGTTCTAGCTTTTAACGTGACTTTGTCTTATTTTAAGTAAATCAATCTTTTGAAACCTTTGTGCTTCATAATACCTGTTCCAATTTTGGTTCTTACCCATACTTCGACTATATTAGCCTCCTTGAATGGCTAATAATTTCTATCCTCTGATACCTATCTTCTCTACTGCTGTGAAATGTACAGTGTTGAATTTTTGTTCTTGTCAATTCCTAAGAAATTAGAAGCTTTGATTTTGGAGTTATCAATGAGAAAATCACACACAGAACCTTTAATGTATCAAATACTTATTTCCTGCCTGTCATTAAGATGCATAGTAAAAGTCCATTATAACTTGCCTCTCTAAATTTTCACACGGAGATAGTCTTATTTCAAGTCTATTTCAGATAGTTTTAATCCTTTTTCCAAGGAATGAGGGAGGAAAGCATTATACCATCCTCCCTGCATACCTGCCTGAAGGCCAAGGACGCAGCAACCTCGATAGCATTATACTGGCAGTTCATTCAAAGATGTCAACAAACGATTTAAAAAAAAAAACAAAAAAAACCTAAAAAAACCCTCAAATTTAAAAATGTTAGTGGAATCTTTTGAAATGATAAAGTCCCTTCCCTCAACCCTTTCACTCTTGTACTTCGATTTTCTCTCTGACTTAACTGAAAATCAATGAACAGACAAGGTAAAGTAAGAAGCTGGAACTCTGCATCCAAGTGTCAGAGCAATTTGCTGCAGCACTACACTTTTAAGATTCAACTTTTTATAACAAGTATGAATCACAGAAGAGATTTGCAGCAGGAACCTGAGATCAGACTGTGTAGTCTGCACCTCTACCAGAGGCTCGTGGGACAGCAGCGGGACAAGTTTGACTCCACCTGTTTTCACAAGTAAATGGCCTTGAAGTGATACAGGTTGCAGCAACCTGAACAAAGTCAACTGTGGCCAAGTGCCAGCTTTGTTAATGCAGTTCTTATTTCATAGAAATGTGTTGCTATAAATTTAAATAAAAAACATTCTGCTATGCAGCACCTTTTTATAATCCATTTGCCTGATGGAACTGCAATACTGTTATGAAATAGCCTGATGAAGCTGCATAGGAAATGGTCATTGCTAAGGTTTTTACAAAATGAAACCAAAGAATATGAAATAGGCACTACTTCCAGAGGTTTGTTCTCACCAAAATACCAAATAAGTCATGAGAATTTATGTAAAGGCAAACTACACACATTGTGTTGAGGCTAAAGGCAGACATCACTTCAAGGAGGATGCTTCCAAGAGCTGTGCTCAGTTACCTGCATTCTAACAGTGATTTCATTAAAAAGCCCTCCTTGTGATCACTTCTCTCTGACAGGAAGTAACTTAAATGACCTCAACTTTCAAACATATTCAAATATTTGCTAACAACTTGTAAGTTCCGCTTCCTAAGCCTGAATGGTTGAAAGGGTTCCCACTCCAACTTACCTGACCCACCCTTTCTGCAAGGGTGTCAGGACTTTGGTTTTGCTGCTCACATAGCAGCTTTTTTCTGAACCCACACAGCTTACATTCAATATGCCAGGCTTGGTACTGCAGTGTCTGCATGTAAACTGACATGACTTCCTTCCAACAGGGATTCAAATGACTGCACATAATGCTCCAGCTCAACCACAGTTTTTATTTGGGAGCTGCCACAGCACATGTTCCCTTTCACTTTCTGAGTGTCACTGGGACTTTTGGCCCTTACATGTGGCTGGCAATGTAGATTAAAGTCATAGTGAGTCTTTTTTTTAGGCAGACAACCTGTAGGCTGAACTACTCTATCACTTCTCCATGTTCCCAAATGACAGACACAGCCCTTCTAAAACAGCCTCTGCAGTTAACTGTGAAAATACCATACACAAATCATCTCAGTGTAGGGACTCTCTTCTGCGAACTGTAAAATATGGTCCCATACACTGAAGTAATACAGAGATAAATAACGCACATTTCAACAACTTTGCAGTCTGGCTAGTCCTGCCTCTCTGTGTGCCAGTCACTTGAATTAATACCCAGTGAAAACAGACATGTAAGGATTATGCTTCAGTTTGTGACTGAACAGGTTGCCACAGGCATCAAGTGGTCTGGAAGCTTCCCATGTAGCTCTTAAGCAGTGGAGGGAAGACCAATCCTTTACAATTTACTGCTTATCTCTAGATATAGAGTCACTCTCTAAGCACAAATGTTCACAGTAACTTAGAGCAACCCTAAGTCAGTTGTCCATGAATGAGAACACTTGTTGCTAGATGCTTAGCTCCTACACTAACCCAGTCTTTATTGTTTTGGCCTTTCTTGTGTTTCCTTGTACTTCTGCAGATTCACACTCATAATACCAGACTCACTATACAAATAGCAGAATGAAGGTTCCATCTTCCATTTCTCTCAGGATGCTGTTGGAAAGGCTTTCATTCTACATGTCTTGGTTCAGCTGATATATTATTCAAAGCCTTATCTCTCTAGCACACAATAGCGGAGATTTGGTAACCATTAAGTTAATGGAGTTTTGGTGTTGCTTATACTGCTTCAAAAGGACCACTGCAAAAAGAAAGCTTCTCTCTTCTAGCTATCAAACCATTCAGCACCATTTAGATCCAGTCCTGGAAGCTGTTGAGACACTGAGAATTTTGCAGGATAAAGTCCACCACAAACTTCAACAACCCATCATACTCAGCGGGAAAAAAAGTAAACTTTGGCTTGATGCTGTACATTACATATACATCTACATATCTTAGTCTTAGTTAATTTTAGTCCTCCAAATCATGAGAAGGAGAATAAAAATAAAGGCACAAATAAGGCTGCAGGATCAGCAAACTAGTCAATCTCTAAATGTAATTACGCTGTTTTGCTTTGGTTTTGTTTTTTTCCAAATAGTAACTCTCCTTTGTAGCTCTCCTGCAGACTCTGAATATCACATCTTTCTTATTTTGATGTTTTGTTCCTACTCACTCTGTAAAAAATTGGGGCAATATTCCATGCTGAGAAGTCGTTCTAAGTAGCCCTATTGTGTAAATCATCCAGTGTCTCTTTAGTAACAGGTCAGTACAGGATTTATCCTGACATTTGTCACTGAAATAACTTGTCTAATTTCATTCTGAGTATGCAAAGCTGAAGCAAATAAAGCTAATCATCTTGGCAAGGTAAGGCATCTGGCAGAAACAGGCGAGCAGTGGCTGCACGAGTTCCATTTTTCCCTAGAGGTGAGCGAGAACAAGCAACTGCAAAGGAAAACACCCCTCTCTGCACACTGCTGTGTGTGAAGTGCCCACAGCCATTAAAGGGCCATGCAGCAACACTCGTGCAGAAACTAAACAACGGCTCACTATGAGTGGGGGTTTCCAAACTAAGAGATGCATCTTGCTAATAGTAGACAAACTTCTCCAAACTGATAGGCAAAACACTGCTTGACCAGTCAAACGTTTCCTGCTGCTGCACGCCTACCTCTTCCAACCACAGTTCCAGTGAAAACTCAGGCTGGGCAACTTCAACTAGGCAAGGCTAACAGCTTCAGCCTTGTGATCCATGCAGAAACCTCTCTGGGGGAAGGCACATATTATTTACAAGAAATTGCCAGAGAGGTCAGTTTACAGAGCAGTTATTTTATACATCAAAGAGAAAAGAAGGGAAACGTGCCAGCAATCAGCAAACTGATTCGTACGACTGAGTTATGTGGTATTCTAATAAGTGGGTCAAAGAACAATTGTGAGAATAGGTCCTCAGCTGACTGCAATGGTTATCTGAACATTATTTTAAAAAACAAAACAAAATTAAACAAACCAAAACAACAACAACAATCAAATTAAAGTTTTCCAAAACAAGAGTATAAGCCAAGCAAGTTGAAATAAGATCTGATTCAAAATTCAGGAGAAAAGAAATTCAAGAAACCTTGAAGTAAGAAACCTTGATTGTTAGAATAAACATAAGGGCAGCCCTAGTACAATGAAATAATATCGTATTTTTTTTGTCAAAATAAAAAAATTAAAAAAAATATTTTTGGAAAAGGAAGTCAGTTAATAATAAGTCACAATGAAACATAGCAAGAGAAGAAAGCTGTAATGGTAATGCTTGGAGCAATGACTTAAGTCTATGATTATTTTTTATGGAGAAATATTTACTGGAGCAAGAGAAAAAAAGTTAAAAGACAAGCACTGTCAGATACACAGGATCAGAACCAAGCAGGGCAAATTTACACAAATATCAGTAATTACCCTTATTAGAATAAACCCAAAACTTTATACATAATGATGTTATAAAATTTATGCTTTGAAATACTAGCATGGGCTTTCTGTACATGCTTGTTTTGAAAAAAAATCGGTTTGCAGAGGTAATAAAATGGGCATTAAAACTAGTCTAAAACAAGGGAAAAATACAAGAAACCCCAAAATCCAGGGGAAGCTGGTAAAAGGGTTTTCTTTGTTACCTAGCTGACTCTACAGGACTATACAATATTAGTCCTCATTAAGCCAAAGGGAGCCTGTATTCACTGGCTCCAGTTGGCTATTATTATAACAAAAGCTGCCTCAGGTTATGCAATGATTTCAATCAAACACTGTGCAGGCACAAAGGTCTGCCCACAGAGATCTAGCTTTGAGATGGGGCTTGACAAGTAGGGCCTCTGACAGTGGCTGGCAGCATCCCCAATTAGCCATTCACCATTTTGCTGGTAGGGCACTACACTCCTGAGCTCTCAGCAAGGGTCACCTTCCAGTCTCTAATCTGCGACCTCTCAGACCTCAGGTGTCTGTACATCCTCCCCAGGCTACCATTAAGGTTTTTACAAAATCTGTTCTAGAGATTCGGATTCTGAAGTTCAGCTGCCTGTCCACTGAACGTGGTTCTGTCCAAGCTCCTCCAGTTCCCGCTGCTGGTGGAAACAAGATGTTTCCAAGAATCCCAGAAAACTGAAACCTTCAGGTTCTCATTTAAACCCTCGGGCCCACAAGGGCAAACAAGCTGATGGTCAGTTTGCTTAGTGTTTCTAGAAACATCATTACTTTCACTTCCAGAAGGAAAGCCAAAACCATTAAAAAAACCCCAAACATTTTTTAGTGCAGCTTCTTTCCTTCCAGCTCACTGGAAGCTGAAATCCTTTCTTCTAAGGAGCAGAATTCCCTTCTTTCCACCTAGCCAGAGATGCTAAAAATTGTCAAAGAAAGCAACCAGTTTGGCTCCTTTCTTTTTATAACCCTGCGTTTCACTTCTCCTCAGGTGATTGATACAGTGTGCTTATAGACCCCTTCCACAATTTTCTGTAAGTAAACACGTTTTCTTCAGAGGCAATTAACTTGTTTTTTTCCAGCTTGAATTTTGCGATAGAGAACAGGAGTCAGCAGGTCTTTATTGCTAGTCTCATGTCAACAACTCTGTGGAGTTTTAGTGTAAAATCACAGTGAGAAGGCAAAGCTGCCGAAATGGGACCAGCAATCTGACAGCTACCTCTGGAGTCCCCCACAGAAGTATATATATTCCACAGAAGGACTCCCAGATCCACCTTAGGCCTCCTCCCAAAATACTGACCTGTAGGTGGACAGGAAGCTGCCCTTAAACAAACACACAGACTGTGAACCTGTAGCCAGCCCTCTGCTTTGTTATTTTTACAACTGCAGCTAAGAAGTAAGTGGTACTTTACAAAATATGCTGTAGTTCTCTTTGTAAAAGCAATGCAGGCCTCTACTGATGCAGGTAAAAGCAAGCATCCTCTCTTGCTTGCAAGCAAGACATGCCAATGATAATCCTTTTGTTAGTCTCAGTTAGCTAGGGTTTTTTGCTAGTATAGGTACATTTAACTGAGCTGTGTTCAGCAATGGGGGTAAGAAATCTTTCCAGGCTCCTTTTCAATCTACACCATTCATGTCCGCAAAACTTCTTCAGTAATGATCACACCTAAATAACATGCAGACTCGTTATGAGGCTGTTTCTATTTCAACTACATTTCCATGTTGAAGCAGTGGCAAGCACTGTGTGTGGTATTCAGTTCATGGATCCTACATACTTCAGCAATGAAAATAGATAAAAGCAATAGCTAGCCCATAGTCTTCATATTATTTCAAAATAAGTTGATATATGGGGAACATATTGATTGTAACAGTACATCTAAATGCAGATGGATAGAAAAATTATTAAGCCAAGTGTCCAAGTGTATTCTCTTATTTCTGCTCGGTATGTCACTGATGCAGATCTTACAGTCTTACAGTTTTTGTTTTTAAGAAAGCCGACAAGCCCACAGCAAACCAAAACAAAAAGCTGTAATGAAGTCATTGCCTTCTTCAAAGAGAAGCTTTTTAATAAGTCTGTAATAAATTACCAGTGAGTACAACTACCATGAAAGTTAAGCTGATAAAAAAAGCAAATCTCACTACATAACATATTAACGAAGGTGCGACCTCCCCTTTATACATTCACTTACAGAGGCATACAAAGAACTGAAGGGCCAATATAATAATGAAGACTAATTAAAAAGGCCCCTTCTGCTACATTCTTCCTTCATTTGATATACTGAGGATAACTCCAGGCAGGGGCAGATCACCTGTGCCAAGCACAAAACTTGCTGTTTCAATCTCCCAACACCTTTAAAAATGAGGCATTCTTACTCCTACTGAAAATTGTTCTTTACAACTTTGAATCATGCAGGCTCTTAATTACTTTAACTTATTTGAATGCAGTATAAAGAAAGATATTACAGGTGGCTGATTATGCAGAACAAATTACACGTTCTTTAAACACCTTTTGATGAATCCTAGTGTTCCTCTACTTGTCATTTTCTTCAGAAAGCTCCATTTGGCTGATGTTCTTTTAAATATGGATATTGACAAGAAGATGGGCAAGGAATGAGACAGAAGAAGCAGATAGAGTGAAAAACAGCACAGAAAAAGGGGCCAAATTTTGGCATTTGTCATGCTGTCAACAGTGGGGAAAAGTAGGGTCATGATATATCCATGCATTTCTTGATTAAGGATATATCAGAAATGCCATTGCAAAGCAAGTGCATATGAGTAACTCCATTTCAGTGAGACTAAGTAAAGCTGGTTTGCAAGACAGCCTATGAGGTGGAGAGGACACTGTCACGTGTCAGTTCCAGCTCAGCTGTGTGACCCTGGGCAATTACTTCTATGCACTTTCCTCTACCCTATTTTATCTATCTATCTATCTATCTATCTATCTATCTATCTATCTATCTATGTTGTGAACTCTTCAGAAGAGACATCTTTCCACACTGGTTTTAGGAAAGGTATCTGTGAAAATGAATATTTCTAGCCAAGAGTAGGTAGATTCTAAAGCAATAATGATCATCTATCACACCAGCTTTAATATGTCCAGGAGAAGGACCTAAATCCTGGAACAGAGTGAATTGTCAATATTAGGGGTTGAGAAACGGTGTCTCTTTGGAAAAAGGAAGCTTAAACAAAAAATAAAGGTACCATATATTACAAACCCAAGTTTTCCAAGGCTTTCAAATATGTCTGCAGCTTCAAATAACATGTACAACCAAGGAAACATGCTTAATAATTAATAATAGCCAGCAGGGCTGCCACTGATGTCTTATGTCTGGTGCTCCATACAACTGATTACAGAAATAAGCCACAGCAGGGTATATATTACGCAGTTATTGGTGCCCGTATCCACTGCACTGTTAGGGAGCATGCCAGAGGTAGAATACGTGTCTAGCCACCTGAGAAATATTTCAGAACCTAGAAGTGTGCACCCTCCTGTGCTTTGCTGTAACCAAGGCTTTCGTACTTCAGAACTTACTTTCTGTAATTTTTATCTTGTAATTCTGACATCTATGAAGGAGGGAGTGTCATGCAGTGTATCTGACCATGGTTTACTGTTTTGCAGGACTTTAAAGTTGAAATACTTTTTGCTTGAGTAGGTGAAATACACTAACCCTTACAAAATTAATATTTCACTTATTTAAGTTGTATTTTTACACAGAGAGGTTTAGTAAGGCTCCTCCCTCAGTTGCAGTGGTAACCCTCAACAGCTTCTGTCACCAAAGGTTACTATGTTTAAATCTTGTGCTGTGGAGCCCAGCTTAGGTCTGCCATTCAAATAAAACCTCAGTTTCTCTCCACTCTCATTACTGCTTTGTTCATGATATATAGACTTTCATCTTTGGTTGAAAGGAAAGGAGGAAATGGCTGAAGGGCAGCTCAGAAGCAGTTAGCTGCCTTCTATCCTTGAAGCAATGTGACTTTTATATGGATAAGAATGTCTGACCATGCCTTCAGTGTCATGTGAAAAGCAGCAGCAAATTTTATGTCCTGCTACTTTTCACACAGATAACTGAGCTCCAAGAGTTCGATTCACAGCTTTCTTACAGCCTCTGTGAAAGAACTCCAAAACCATGGAAACACCCTGAACAACTTCTTTGTACACACCTCTTGTAGACATGCCTGCCTAGGGTGCTCTGCCTCAAGACACTGTTGAGACTGGTCCAGTTCTCTTCTGGGAACTTAACAAGAGTTAGACAAAACAATACAAGTAACAATTTGCGATGGCGCATTCCTTCCCACTCAAGGTTATGTTAGTGGGAATTAACATGGGTGTTCACTAAACAGAAGGTCTTACTTTCCTGAGGAGTTTCTCAGGGGAGGTGAAGCACAGGCTATTGTGACATCTTCTTGAAATGAGTCAATTTCATAGAAACAGGCCAGCTACATGTTCAGTCCTGTTCATGTGACATGCTGCAGGTCCCACCAAATTTAGTAACACTGCTTTAATATTTAGAAAGTTGCCTCTGACCCCAAGAGTGCGTGGCTTGAAAACATTAACTTTTTAAAGCAGGTTTTTTGGTGAACGTCTGTCCACATCACTCTTCAGGAGTTTTAAATGAGTGGGTAGCAAGAAATAACTGACTTTGGATGAACAATGAATCCACTCTAGGCTTGAAAGATTTGCCTTGACTTTATCTGTAACTATTCTTTCAAAACTCCTTCTGAATATGTGGACTTACTGGATTTAAATTTCAGGATACTCACAAACGTGAGCTGAGTGAATGACAGCAGCAAGGATTCTCTCTCAAAAAAAAAAAAAAAGAATTAGTATCGAATGTGCTTCAGAGTAGTAATTCTGTTAGAAAAGCTTTCAGTAGTTTATCTCAGGACCTCTGGCTGGAGTTTTTCAAGAGGCATTTTCTCTTACATTATTCCCTTGAAATGTGGCATTTTTGTGTAGATTTAGAATGATCAGTGCAGTCACTAAAAAGTTAGCCTTTTTTTTTTCCCCTCTACAATGTGGTTAAATTTGGACAAATAGTATTAATCCTGTGCTGCAACTGGAACTCTGAAATTTGAAGATAAGTTTCCATGCAATTTATGAAGGCACTTTTGCAGGGTGTGCTTGAGGGAACTTGAACAGTGAGTAAAATGGACAGAATGCTTTAAAAAATGATTAAATCTGTAGCATCTGTAGCTTCTGTAGCATAATATCTTCCCATTTATGTTTTCAACATATACTTTTCATTTCCATTTAACACCAATAAGCAAGTTTAATAAATCACAGAGGCACTGCTCTTCCTGACAGAAATGAACCAAAGACATAGCCAGGTGCTCCCTCCTGAACATGAGAAATAAAGGGTAGACCATTTGTCCCTGTCTCTCTTAGCTTACAGCTGTAGGCTACCTTTGCTTTAGTCTTGTCTTCCCCACCCCCAAGTATTTCTTGTCCACTTTTACAGCAAGATAAGCAGAATTTACAGATAATTAGCTTGGTTCTGATACAATGCCCCTTAAAGCCTACTCAAAAATAGGGAAATTCATCACTACTACAACTGTCCATATCTTATATTAGACAAGTTCTGAAAACAGCGTTTGAAACCTGAAGAAGGTGCATAAACACATTTGAGGATCTAGTCCAGTGTCCCTAAAAGACAACTAACTAATGAAAAATGTATGAAAGAAACAAATCATAAACATGATGCTAGGCAGGATTTATCCAAGTCTGAGAGAGGACGTCATGGATGTCGAAGAATCTTGTACCAAGAAAACTGAAATTGGCAGTTGTCTACCAGAAACAGATTCTTTGAATATGTGGAAAGAAAAGAAGGAACATGAGTAAGTACACTACAGCTATAAATTAAAGATGTGTTTCAATATACTAGAAAATATACTGATGGGAAATTTAGTCCACTAATGAAACTTACTACTAAACTCATCTATAACACTGGAAGAATATCAAGGAAATTTTTCATGGAGAAAAAAAGAAGGTGTTGTGTGATAATAAGATTCCACTGTAACAGTTACCAGCTAACTGGCCATCTAGGAAGTTCTGCTGTTCCCTGGCATGTCCAAAACACCCAAGTAAATAAACAAATAAAGTTTACCACTAGAGGGTACTGCTATGTCAAGCTGTCACAAAAAGACACCCGCAGATGCTAACAAATCTATTATGCACCTATGATGTCAAACTGTAATGTGAAAGCACCCAGAGGAGGTAACAAACCTATTATATCCGTGTGGTGCTGTTGCCACACTGAAATAGAAAGGCTTGTCTATGGAAAAATGTGATCATTTATCCATTATTAGGCACAGCAGTATTCTCAGTTGAAGAAAAATTCAGAAAACTTAGATTTATGTTTTTGAGAAAAAGAGTACTCTAAAGAGAGGGAACACTGAATGACAAACCATCATACAATTTGTAACTTTACTGAACAGATGCTGTACCAGAAATACAGATCAGAGAATTTCGAGATCTCAGTACAATAAATAAGACTCTGTCCTGAAAAGAGGATGCTTAAAATAGACAATACAGGAAAAAAAAAAACATGTTTCTCTTCAGTCAACAGTCACGTCAACTAAGAAACCAAATGACCTGCAACATTCAGAGATTCATTACTATTACCAGAATTATTGCAACATCAGGATATTCTCCTTTCTTACCTCATGACATCAAGTACTGTTCCAATACAAAGTAAATCACAAAGTCCCATTTCCATCTGGGGAAAAAATTGGGCTACATGAGTCAGAGTGCTTTGGTGTTACTCTGAGGACTTGGGGGTGGGGGGGATATTTTTAAGTAAAAGATGCTCACACCACTCTGTATCCCACTAGGGAATACACAAATTAAAAAAAAAAGTAGGAATATTTCTTCACCCAAAAGCAATGTCTGCTTTTCCAACAGACATTCTGCTCAAAAGAAGCCCTGACCATTAGCTTCCTTCTAAACAGCGGTTCATCACTTCTTCACCTTTCCACTGGCTGTCTTGATATCCCATCTTCTTTCCGCCTCTGACCTACACAGAGCCAGTGGGAAAGCCTATACCAGTAAGTCCCTGTCAGGAACCTAGGTGACAAATACACCTTGGTTGCACTGACAAGCCTCTCCCAGAGCCTTCACCTACACCCTCTGACTGAGGTCTCCGTTTATCTCATGCCTGGGCCTTCAGTCCCTGCCTGAACTACATCATAGGTATGCTTGCCCCTAGCTCTGTACCTGCATCATTGTTTGGATTTCCTGAATTCACCTTCGACCATTTCCCTGACACTCACCAGAGTGTCAATAGGACCTGCTGCAGTCACCACTCTGCCCTGCTCACCTGCCACTGGTGCCATGGGACTGCATCCTGCTGCCAAGGCCACCGCCTGACCTTCCCTGTTGCTGCTTGCCTCTCCCCTTCCTTTGGGGAGCAGCCTCTTCTTGCTGCTACCTGAACATCCCATGCAAAAGTGAGACTGGGCTTCTTAAGAGAGTCCCACTTGTCCTTACAGCTTCAGCAGTAGCTTCTGCCTCTTGAAGACCTCCTTAATAAAAGTGCTTGAATGCTTCTGCCACACCTGGTAACTTTAAAGAGGTCTGTAAATGGTGGCAGTGAATAACTCACTTCAGCATAATAAACATGCAATGAGAAGCAATGGATAATACTCACTGGCCATTTCCAGGCATGTCTTATGTATTAGATTGAGAACATGCCACATACCCCAAAACAGCCACCAGATTAGTGATGTATTACATACACACCCAAGAATTCATACCGATTAGATCTTGGGAGAAGGGCAAACAAAAGGACTAAGAATTAGATCTTTCTTGCCATGTTTACTGGATAGATCCTAGTGAATTATGTTTTGTTTTTCTCACAGAACAGACTGTCTCAGAACAGTCAGACACAACTGGAAGTGTTTGGTACCGTCTTACCAGCAATGAAAAATTATTATCTAGGGAGGTGAAAAAACAGGTCCTGCTCTTATCCTGTGCCTGTCTTTTGATTCCTAACTGTCTGCCCTGTGGTTCAAATGGCTACCTCTGAGCTTAAACCTGGATTTTTGTTGAGATTCTTAGTTTCCTCTGAACTGCCCAATATTAACTTTTAAACCAGAATTTATTTACCTCACTTGGGGGTGGTATGTTCACAACTTCACACATTCTGGCATTTCTATCTAATGCACAAATACTGATCTTGGAGCATAAATTTACGTCCCAAGTTTCCTAGATATTGCTTCAAAGTTAACTTTAAGCTCTGGTAACAAATTAAACTTCGGTATCAACAGGAGCAAAAAAATGTATTTCAATTTCTGTCAGTCCTAAGTATCACATGCTACCCCTAACACTCTTTATATCCAAACTCTGACAAAGCCTTTTACTGTCCTCACATGGGTTTTTGCCACCCTACATGACTTGGATGTCTACAAAGTATTCCTAGATCTTGGCAGCCCTAGACTAAATTAGTGCAATGCACTCCACTTAGGGCTACAGTTAACAGATCACCTATGCCCTTTCCATCACTGATAATTAGTTCATTCTCTTAGAAATTCCCTGAGATAGGCAAATACTAATTTGCTGCCATTTGTCAACAAATGCTGTTTAGGTTTACTGTGGTCTTACAATGATTCTGCATTGAAATCAGGAGACAAACCATAACCTGGAACGGTAGCCAATTCCTAACTACAAGAACATTTTCCCTGTTTGAGGATATTTCTGACTTTAGAGTGAAGCAGCTATAACGAAATTCATTAGTGGTAACCTAATGTCATATATTTTGATGCATTCTCTCACTTATCAGCTGAATGGAAATTTGCCAAGTTTACGTCTCAGGTAAACAAAATAAAAACCAATCGCTCTTGAACCAAGGCCACACAACGATTTCAGTCTGAATTAAATTTAGCATTCTGGAAAGCACAGCTTTTAGTAGCCTAGCAAAACAACTTCTCCCTTTTCTTCACTGTCAGTAAAATTCCACTAAGATTCCGCACCATTTCTGCAATGCATCTGGCCCCTTTGCAAAAGACAGGGAATGGTAAATCACAGTATCTATGTGTCACCATAACCGATTCACTAAAAGGAATTGGTTTGCTCAGAGGAAACGTCTTGTTCAGTTTCTCTCCAGAAGTGATCAGTTGCGTCAAAGTTGTGACATGCAGTGCTGAGCCAGTGGGCAGCCTAGCGCGGAGGCCATACCCAGCAAGGAGCTGCCAGCTGTATCAGTGCATGCTAAGTCAGAGAAGGGCTGGACCATGGAATTCCACATCTGTTCTCTCCAGATGTCTGTTCTGCACCACTACTGGAGATCCCTACCCCTGCTTTGGACAACTGGATAGACCCCCACAAAAAGGCGAAGGAAGAGAAGGTTACTTTTCCTAATCAAGTTTGTGGAGTGACCTTACAAGTAGTTGGGCCAGAACAGCTGAAGAGCTCGCAAAAGTTGCAGCAAATTGTCAGGTTTAATCAGGACTGTCAATTCTTGAGCTGCAGTTGCTAGTGAAAGCCTTGGGTTATCAAGCAGGAGCAAAACCAAATGTTCCAGTTAGTGACTACCTTGGCAAGAAATCTCTAATTTTTTTTCCAGAAAGCTTAAAAAAAAAAAAAAAATCATACTAGAAGTTACATTGTATTGTATTACCAGAAACATGGCACATCTGATTGTGTACACATAATATGTTACAATGACTGAGAAGTTCTAATAGGAGAGTAACATGGAAGACAGGAGCCAAATAAAACAGAGAAGAGCATATATCCCCATTAAATAAAAAGCAGTTTAGAAGACATTTTAGGTGCCAATCACTAATTAATGTAAAAAAAAAAAAGTAAAAAATAAAATCTTAAAACCATACGCTAGTGAGTGTTCCAGTAAGTTAGCACTCATATAGCAATTACTTGATATATCTGGATGGCAAAAATAAAAAGCAAATGTAACAAAGATGCCTAAACTATTGATTTACTATAACCATAGTAAATAACCATACCAAGCTGAAAATCTGCAGTAATTAGGTGTATTGTTTAGAACGACTTAACAGTAGGTGTTGGAAGAAAGACTGAAAAGTCGTATTTTGTTTACTTGTTAACCTGAGAAGAAAAAAACAAAGGTGGTGCTAAACAGCTCACTGAAAAGACTGAACATCTGTTTCCTCAGACAAATTAATTTCCCTGAGTTTCATAGTAAGTACAACTTCTGTCATATGGATGTGCAAACTAAAGCACAGAACGGCAGGCAGTCATGCCACATCAGACCCATTGAAGAAATAGGTCTGGAACAGAGGGTTCTGCATCTTCTTTCTCTACTTAAGTAGCATACACAGAATGTTGCATTCCTTGTTACAGCACATGGGAACTATGTGACTTGAAGATTACATAACTTAATGCATCCAAAAAGATAAAGCATTTTCAGTGTTGAGAATCTATAAAAAGTTTTATTTTGTGATAAACAGATCAGCAAAATTCCATAAATGGACTAGTGTGATAAATCTGGCAGAACAAAATTACAAAACAGAAAAACAGGTCAGTTTGGGGTTTCTTTGGTTTGGTTTTGGTTTTGGTTTTGTTGGGTTTTTTTGTTTCTTTTGTTTTTTTAGGGCATGAAAGTATTAGTAACACGGAAAATAGGAATATCAGTAAGATATGAATGAGAAAAATCTCGTAGATGTTATACCTAGAATAACCTCAAAGAAAACTCATTCCTAATAAAATGCTGTGCTGCTGAAAACAGATAAACGCAGTTGCTCAGAATAGAGCACATTGACTGATCGTGCCTGTCTAATCATATCTGCATGCTGAGTAGGCTAATTATTGTGCACCCAGGCACTGATCCTCTAATTGGATCTGTACATACAGACCTCTGTTCTTGCTTGAAGTTCTGTTTAATTAAAAGACACCATATACCTCTTTAAAGTAAACAACACCATCATTCAGTTTATATATCCTTATAAAAGAGGCAGCTGAAACACAGCACATCCATTCAACAGAATCAGTCACACACAGTTTATGGGCAGCACAACTCCACCAACTTCCTTAAAGTTGCAAGAAACATGAATTTGACATGGATGAGGAAGAACCCAATTTGAAGAAACTGAAAAAAAAGAGAAAAAGGAACAGATAAACCAACCAGGGAAGCAAGCAGAAAAAGAAAAAAATGAGTAAACCAAGTACACCAGTAAAACCAAAACCAAACCAAATAAAACACCCCCAAAACAAAACTAACAAAAACACAAAAAAACCAAACCCCAACACTAAAAGCATCACAGGGAATTTTTTTTAATTGAACTCCCAAACCCCAAGTTTGCTTCACAGAAGTATTTTCCCTTACATTACCTTTATCTCTTTATCTCTTTCACTCTGCTTTGTTCCTGCCCTCCCAGGAAGGGAATGTTTAAATATTTCTTCCTTTCTGTTGCTCCCTGCATGTGCGAACAACTGGCTCACAGGCCCTATCACAAAGGATTTATTTCCTTTTTCTATTACAACAATCTATCAAATTTTCAATTGGCTTTGTGATCTGCAGTTGGAAATTAAATTAAAAGCATTCTTCAATGCCAGCACAATCTAGATTATGGAGAAACACACTTATTTCTATTTTTACAGTATACAGACCAATTACAGGAGAACCCTCATAGTGTTTTTAAATTATGTTGTATATTTAACTTGTAACAAGAAACATGTGTGCCAAGGGATGAAACTGTAAGGAATTTTTGACAATTTGACCTCTCAAGAAAAGACCTTTCAAATGATTCCAGAATTCTTATATTTTTATTTTTAAATTTTTGTAAAAATGTAATTAATATATGATACATTCTAATACACTGGAAATATTCATCCTATTCTTGTATGTGTGTATGTATATTCTAATATCAGAAAGTATGTATTAACATATAAGAATATATATAAAACATATAGTGATATGTATATTCTCTTCTCCTTTGCTCATCATGGCTTACTGAAATATCGTTTATCTTGTTATAACTAAAATTCATTTTTTAAAATCAATCTTGCCCCAGCTGTCAATATGCTGGGTGAGGGGGTTTGATCATGGTGATCTGTCCTGCTCCTGTATTTCATGGGGGAACAGAAAGGCAAACTTTTAAACACTCCTGTATTCTTAACAAAATCTACTGCTTTCAATAACTTACTTTTGGAAATAGACTAATTAAATTACACAATACACTTGTAACTTCATTTCTTTTGCAAGTGATGATAACCATAAAACCAAAACCTGGTTTAAGGTGGAAACCACATGAAACTACAACTTTCTCACAATTTTCACTTAAGACTTCAACTTTTCCCAGATATAAGAATTCAAGCTGACTCTCAACTTACAGCCTCTGATCAAGCCCAGTCACCCATTTTGATGTGTATATTCCATGAACTCCAAAGCCCTCATTTTTGTAGGTGCTCCTTGATGAAGGAAGGGATTGGGCCAAGTACTTGGTGAATACGGGGCTTTGGAATCAGATGATCTTTCAGGTCTTTTCCAACCCAAGCCACTGTATGGTCCTATAATCTAAACTGCTGCCTATCAGCTTCTTCTCCAGTCATTCCACATGCTCTCCCTACAGCAGGACTCAGAAGTTGTCCTGTCACAAGCAAAGCAAATACAACCTAGCAGGTCACAGGACACAGATGATGGGAATCATCTGTCAGGAAGTGCTTGCAGTTCACTCACTAAATATATTCTCATTACATGAAGGGAGAGAGGATCAGAAACTGTAATCATCAAAAGCCTGCATGTCAGGCTAAGTCTTGCACCGAGTGAACTCCAGGAGATGTAAATATGTAACAAATCCCATTGTTTCCTGTAAAGGACGCTGTCATGTACTGTGATTGTGTTAGACACTGAACAAATACAAATCCAAGGCTTCTTCCACTCTGTGTCGAAGATTTCACATAGGCGCACCAAGCTGCAAATGTGTTTTGAAAGCATATGTATCTGATCCACTTCTAATATTATCTCGTCTTCACTGCCTTTTAGCTTTTACTTTCAGATTTTGTGCACTGGATTTTGTGCAAATAAGCAACTGTTACAATCTGCCATGGTTAACACAAAGACACCTCTTGTACACATTAATCCTTCCTGTTTCTGGAAGGGGTTTAATGGAGAGACCAGCGGGGCCTCTCTCTAACCACTGTCTCCCTCTAACCCTCAGTCATACACACTGTACAAGTTACAAGTACTGTACAAATTACACGTGTAACTTCCACATCATGTGAAGCACTGGCATCTCACACAGAATATTCAATCCATTTGCAGTGAAGCTGTTTCTTCTCCCATGTTCTTGGATGATTCATGTCAGGAGTGATATGAGAAACCTCTGGACCTCGTATTTCTACAGAGACACAATAAAAAAAGTGCTTTATCCCCAAAACTCTGGCAGGTCTCTATTTCCCACTTACGCCTGTCAGAGTCACAGGACTTTGATAATGGCAAGACTTACCTTGTGACTCATTCATTTGGTTGAGGATACATGTTTCTTTAATGCCACAGCCTAGAAGAGGATCTAGCTCAGGGAAATCCTTAAAGTCTGCACTACACTGTACACGAACAGAGGAACACATTTCCTCCCAGCTTCATCCAGTAGCTCCTAGTGTCTCCGCAGCACCTCCTACCCCTTGTGCTCCCACCTCTAAGGAACAGGTTGCCGAGGCACCTCACCCGGCCCTTCACCCAGCCACCTCAGGTACAGGAAAGTCACCAGACAGGCCTGTGCATTACCTGTCCCACCAGCGTCCCAAATTACAGCCCACAAAAC
>NW_009909704.1:91483-92992 GCF_000696875.1 Nestor notabilis | reverse complement strand
AGAGATTATTCCTGGATACTGAAAAACAAGCGCCCAGACAAACTGCGAGACACACTCAAGGAGGTAGAGGTATGTTTCAGAAAGTTTCAAGTACAGCAACATATTATCCGGTTTTCAAACCTCTTTCAACAGCTTTAATTTTCATAAAGATCCAACTCTCCCAGTGATGATAAATGTGCTTTTGTCTGGCAGGCTGTTCTAAAACAGCTGCATCTTTGTGTGACATGCTTCATCTATAAACTCAAAAATCAAAAGTATGTTAACCAGTAGTGACAGTGTGTACTGCCAACTCCACTCTCTGTTTTCTGTTGTCCTTTAGGACTTAATGCAAAACAGTCAATGTGTGCTGAGCAAATGGAAGAACAAACATATCTGTCAGGTAAAATGTTTTGACAAGCTCTTGCAGTATTCAGTCAGTGGAGCCGAACAGCCATTCTGTGATAGAAGCAATAGTGTTAAAATGTTAAGTAACAGAAAATCATGGGGTTTGTTTAATGTATGGACTTTTATTACCTAGATTATAGTTATTTAAATTTCTAACCTGAAACAGATGCTACAAAACAAAAATCTGGGGTTTATCAACAAGAAAAATTACATTAAAGGGCCCCGATTCTGTGAGATTATGATTATTATTTCAGTAGACTGAAAGCGTCCTGTACCTCAAAATAGCAGGCTAAGGAAGAGGTTAAAACATATAGACAGGTCTGGAATCTGTCTTGTGTTACATTTCTTATCTTAATTATTTACATGGCTGTCACAAATCTTTCTACTCTGTGCTTGTGTAACATAGGAGGGAAGCTATAACTCTGAACCAGCTAGCTTATTAATCAAAGTATGGAAAAGAAGATAGTGACGTGTGGCACACATGTAGCTATGTTCTCTGTCTATATAAGATCAACATGTAAGTGTCCATATATAGTTCCATGGCTTTGCACATCCTCATTAACATGGAACAACAGTAGGGTATGTGGGAGATCTGAACATGACACATGCTTTAGCTCCTAAACCATAAGCTTGTTCTAAAAACATGTAATTTTATATGTACATAACAGTCATTTTTTCTAAGTTTCTGCACTCTACAATGTTAATGGTGAATGTGTATCATATTTGAAACTGCTTTGGCATGGGGGATACTTGTAAATATTAATAATACTGTTTCTAGAAAGAAATTTTGTGTTATAACTTTTGTGCTTTTTCAGATTTTTTTCTTCTAATTCAAGTAGTTACAAGTGTGTGTCAGCAGGATGAATATTAAATATTCAAACATTATACAGCTGAAATTGCAGAAATGTCTTTAAGAATAGCAAAATTTTTAAATACCTGACATGCCGAATAGTAAATAGTCTGTATCAATAATAAAGATATTATTGTCTAAGCAGCATTTGCCTATCAAATCTTATCTCTAGTAAATGTGTATCTTTCATGTACAGATTACATGGTATGTAACCTGTGAATGTTAATCTTCTATAACTGATTTAAATATTAATTGTATGCTAATTTAGATTACTC
>NW_009909704.1:74861-91454 GCF_000696875.1 Nestor notabilis | reverse complement strand
CCCCCCCCCCCCCCCCCCCGTTGTTATTGTTCTGATTAGGTAAGGAATTTGGTTAAGAAATACCGAGTCAATTAGCCACGTGTATTCATCTGCTTCCCAGTTTGCTGTCTCTTCATTTGCTTTCTCCACCCATTATCCCTCTATCATTTTCCTTCTCCTTCCACCTGTCTGCATCCACATGCATTTCTTACCAATACGTACTTTGAACAGTGAACTTCGTGCCAAAATTTTATCATCCTGCCTTTATAGTATAACACCTTTTATTCATTATAAATTCTGTTTAAAACCCTTTTTTTTTTTTTTTTGGTCATTTGGCATCCTCTAAATAGTTTCAAGCTTACATCAACAAAAAGGAGATAAATACATTTTTACTTATCTCTTGTACAAGATGGGAAAGAAAAGAGAGGGATCTTTTTATCTCAGTGTATTAGGTCTGGCTTTATATTGGATTGAATCATGTAAAGGGGTAGATTGATAAATTGAGTATTTTTAAGGGGTTTTTAGATGGCCTGTATAGCCAGAGTATAAATGATAGTATAGCTTCTAATATAGCCAGAGTTACAGATAAAAATCTTAGTCATTTCTCTGTCCTTAAATTCTGCTTTTGGTTTCTCAATCATAAAACATAATGGTTTCTTTTATATAACAATGGCTGATAATTGAAGTCTCCAACAGGGGTTAGAATGTTCTGCCAAAACAGTTGTGTTGTCCAACTTTGTCTTCCTGAAAATATAAACTCTCCAACAAATGAAAATGAAACAGAGAAAAATGAATGATTTGGGAGAGTCTAGAACACAAAAGCTGTCTTCTCTCAATTTCTGGTTGGGGTTTTTTTTTCTGCTGCTCATCTGTCTTAGAGCATTTCGCAGAAATATCTAGACTCTCCCTTTTGAAACAAATGTCCTGAAGCTTCTAGAAATGATGTACATTTATTGTTTGGTTCTAAGCGAGAGACTGTTTCAGCCATAAGTGTTTATCACGTAATGGTGTGATCTATGTCATAGCACTAATAGCGCATGCTGTTTTGGATGGATAGCAGCTGCTAGTGGGAAAATAACAGTCTGCATTTACATTAACTTTTAGGTGTACTAGAAAGCAACATAGCAGACAAACAGCATGGAGAGCATGTAGGGAATTACCCTGACTTGTAATTGTTAGTGATTTGGGCTAAATCTGAGTGTATTTAATTATAGTAGTAGGGGTTTTAGCTCTTTCTTTTTAGCATCAATACAATGTCAAATAAATTAATTTATAAAATTTAAAATATTTAACTGAACAACCTCAAAATTAGCTGAATCAGGAAGAGTTCCCTTTGTAATAACAATGTGCTATCAAAAAACTCGATGGCTGTTGTACATTTAGCAAGACAGAACAAATGGAAAAAAATCTGGAAGATGATACAATGTTAACAAGACTATAATTTAAGAGAGTAGTGTGATTTCCCTCAGACTGTGAAAAACAAGCACAGGACTGCAGGTAGTGTGCCTTCTGGAACCTACACATCACTTTTCCTAATCCCTCACTGCTTCCTCCAGCACTTCCAGCTTCTAACTAGCCCACAGGCAAAAATTGGGGGCTATAAATTTAAACATGCCTCTGCTAAAAATAAGTGTACTGTCATTTTAACCATTTGTGTGCAAATGACCAATTACACTTCATGCATATGCCTCAATGAAAACTCCAGCTAGTTTGCATGCAGATTATTTTGTCCATTGTATGAATATATTCTCAAAATTGGATTTCTGTATGAGTTTGCCTAGAACTACTGTAATGCTGGCCCAGCTTTTTACCTTTCATTTTATGCATCAGAATTTCTCCTATTACTTTTAATACAATCAGTGCATCAGGAGTTTCACATTTACTTCCTTGCCCATTTAAAAAAAAAGAAAATCCATTGACCTTTATTTTTGCAATCCTAAGTATACATTCCAGTACTACTTAGAGCTTCTAAAATAGATGGTGTGCCAGTTCGTGTAAACATAACCTAGACTGTACAGGGATTTTTGTCAAGGAGCTTGCTCTCCTATTTAAAAGAGCTTAGTTGAGCCCTAAAGGACTGAGGTCTTTTCTTTAGCTCTATTCCTGCTTGTTCCAGTAGGATCTGAACGCACACCATTTCTGTATCGTACTTCTGAATCCCAGCTTTGATGACCTGTGATGAGTTGCTGAAATAATCCTGTAATCTTCAGTTACTTGATGTCAAAGGAAAATAAATAGACCATAAAAGAAGCGTGATGAAAAAGAGACAAGAAGTCTTTATAATAAGATGCCACTGTGTTGTTCATAATTAAATAAACAATTTACTCCTTGGCTTTCCCTGCTGAGGAGTAATAACTTAAGGAGTTATTTTTATCAATATTTTTGAGTTTACTCATCTCAACTCTGGCTGGTTCCCTTCCTCTTGGTCTCCTTCTCTAATACTTTGGAACGCTTTTAAGTTTTGCCACAAAATCATGAAATCAGTACTATGAAATGATGCCATTGGTTCAGGTTTGGTTTTACAATACAAGGTAGTAAAAATTAATGAGAGCTAGCCAAAATATTTTGTGTCCAACTTTTTGTAGTTCTACATTTGCATTATGATGTAGAATTAAAAACACGCCAACACTGAATTATTTTATTGTATAAAAGCCAAGCACTAGCTGTGAATCATATCTGTTACCTGCTAATGAAAAAGATTTATATATTCTTTGCTGAATTACTTGGATTAAATTTTATTTGTGTTGCAATTTATGTATGTATGTGAATGGGTTTTATGTTACCATCATTGGCATACTTAGAACTGGATTCTGCATTGAGATACACACCGGTATTTGCTGACATGGCTTGTTGTATCAGCTATGATGCCCATAAGCAAGCTGATTTGGCAAGATGTGTGGTGACACACAGTCACACATCTCATATCAAAATCAAGACATTCTGGCTAGAATACATGAGACTCTGGTACCCATCATGAGTTACTAAGAGGAACACTACCCTCATTAAATTCTTTCGGTTGCTTTTGATCACAACCATTAATGTGTGGTTTTAGAGATTTGGAGCTAGAAGTACAAATGCATCGATTATTGTGAAACAGTAACGTGTAACAACAATAACTTCATCTGTAATAAGGCATGCAACAGTAATTATGGTAGGGTGGCTAAGAAAGCAATCTGGAATGAAGAGGTGGGGAAAAACCCTGGGAACCTGCTTGAACAAGAATTGCTTTGCAATTCTCTTCTTTTGCATATTCCTTTGTCGGTTGGGCTCTGTAAGGGAAAACAGTTTGCAGCAGTATTTTTTACAGGCATATTTTCATTCTTTTCCAATTTTAATCAGATAGAAGCAAATCCTGGCTTTGCTCTGCAGGTATCTTTTTAGGTAGAAGGGCTGATAAGCAGCTAAGCTGCATGAATGAGGAGTGAAGGGCTAAGGCTTCCGAGGATAAAGGAATCCACTTAAGTACATGCTTAAGTTCTGCTGGAGTCCACCAGTTATGAGCCTGTACTTAAGTGCTTTGCTTAATAAAAAGTAACTGAAATATGTATTGGAGCACTTTGCTGTTGGGGAAGGGCTGTCTTCCTGTGAGTATCCTCTGTTCCTCTTATGTCTTTCTTGCTCACTGGATAACCATTTTTGGCACACAAAGTACATAATTCCTTCTATCAAAGTCTTCACATTCAACTCTTCAGTAACACAGAAATTAAGTGGCCTTTCCATTCCAGCATGTAGAATGACCAGATGCCCAAACACATTACTCAAACAAGTAAAAGTTCAAAGCCTATGCCTGTTCTTCCAATAGGTATGAAATCATGGTTTTGTTTTGTTTAGGAACACCTTGAGACTGTTAGAGCTGTAGAGATGACTCTTCTGCTTTCTATTTTTCACATTGCAGTGCTTCAGTCTGAAAAATTTCTGATGTGTTTCATTATGGCACGTTTCTTTCCCTCATATCTGTTACGTGAAATGATTTTGTGCCTTATGTAAATACTGCCTCTTCCATTTGCTTATATTCCTTAGCAATGATGGGCAATTCCCTTGAGCAGTACTTTTTGGAGTTGGATCACTGCATATCTGTGTTCGAGCCAAGTTTGCAGTCTTCCCCATTTGCTTTATATTCATTCATGCTTATGATTGGACTGCTCCCATCTACCAAAATATGAGCTTAACTATGCAAGCTTATGTATAATAGCACCTAAATCTTATTATGTAACAGTCTTTGCATAGACTACATGGAAAGGAATTGAAATATTGATGTTTCAATTTGAGCATATACGTATTTTCTCTTTTACAGAATATTTTTGATGAAAGATAAAACAGAATCATAGAATCATTTAGGTTGGAAAAGACCCTTAAGATCATCGAGTCCAACCGTTCATCTAGCACTACAAAGTCCACCACTAAACCATGTCCCTCAGCACTGCATCTGCAGGTGTTTTTAATGCCTCCAGGGAGGGTGACTCAACCACGTCCCTGCTTTATTTAAATACCTGCTTGTACTTAATGGTAAACTTTAAGAACTATTTTTTTAAAAGCCCCTATTATAATCCAGTGTATTTTTAAAGGGAGGTAGAAGAAATACTGACCTTACATGGCCATACAGTGTGTAAAGTCTCTGATTTACTTTTTAAATTTAGACTGAAGTTCCTAGATGGAAGGACTTAGACCTGTGGAGCACAGGTGTATTAACAACCATGATAAGTTATTACAGGAAAAATGTAAGTTTTGCCCAAATATCTCAAGATTCTGTGGAGAATAATGGGAAAGAATGTTTTACTGTAAAAATAAAGAAGGAGGGAGTATAATGGGAGAAACAAGAAAAGCCATGGAAATGATATTATTTTTACCTGCTTTATGTCATTCTGTCATGCCATACTGATAGCATAGAGATCTATGAAATAGTGAAAATACGTAGCATTGGTTTAATGACTGGTCTCATAGACCTAAAACGAAGCACACCCATTACCACAGTATTTTGTATTTGTATAAATGTGTCGTCATCATACACTGGAGCAGTTTCCACAGATTCCTATTCTAGCTGTGTAACAGGTGTGATCTATGTCACTACCAGGAAATGAACATACAGGTATAAAGTGAATTTACACCTTGAAACATTTAAGAGTTAAATAATCCTAATGTTATTTCTTGCTCTCAAGCCAAGAGTTTGCAAGCATCTCTCTATGCAGCATAGATGGATGACATAGATTAGATGTCAGCAGAAGGACGAGCCTGTGGCCTCATACCATGACTCAGTCATTAAAGATCATTGACCATCTACAGATAAAAACACATTTTTTCCTGTGTTTCATCTCTTTTCCTTACCTGGATGGGTGGTATATGTCAGGTAAACTTAGAGGCTACAGACTTCTTCCAGATTAACTCCAGCTTGTTCTTTCCCTGCAAGGAAAGGAAACATGGAAACAACCTGCCATTGCAGTAGCTTTTTCTGAGAGAAGAAAGTTCCCAAAGGTGTTGTGGAAGACACAAGTTGTAGAGTTTCTTCATTGACTGCACCAGCTCTCTTGTTCGCATATAACACTGAAGGATTTGGGGTGTTTTATCTGGCAGGATGATACTCATTCAGAACTTTAGAACTGATCTTTGCAGAGTATTTATGTAATTTTGCTTGATCATTGCTTGTGTGTTTGTCAACCTCTGAGTTTCAGCCATCACTTTTTCACTGAAGAACTAGGTTCTTCAGACAATTATGATTAGTAATAGGACAAGGGGTAATGGGTTCAGACTTAAACAGGGGACATTTAGGTTAGATAAAAGGAAGTTTGAAAATAAATTCTAGTGGTGTCTGAAATAGAAACAAAAAATAACTGTGATAGGAAATAACTTTTTTAAGAACAAATGGTCATTCCCCATTCCCACCAAAATCTAATTAGGCATTTGTTTGATAAACATATATAGTCAGTATTTCAATATTCCCTGTCATGTCAGATGTCCTTTAAGGTTTTGTCCTAGTAAAAATGTTAGACACAGTTACACTTATGCAGCTTTTATTACAATCTTTCAAAGCTTCAATTTATACCTATGTTGAAGTTAGATTAGATAAAATCACAATTTATTTCCAACTTGATAATTTTAAGTCCAGCAAGGTTTGACTACAGTTAGAAACATAGAATCAAAGAATGGTTTGGGTTGGAAAGGACCTAAAGATCCTTTCCCTGCCATTGGCAGGGACACCTTCCGCTAGACCAGGTTGCTCAAAGCCCTGTCTGGCCTGTCCTGGAACAATTCCAGGGATGGGGCAGCCACAGCTTCTCTGCAACCTGTGCCAGCACCTCCCCACCCTCATAGTGAACAATTTCTTCTAATCTAAAGTCTCCCCTCTTCCAGTTTAAATCCATTCCCCCTTGTCCTGTCACTTCTTGCTTTTATAAAAAGTCCCTCTCCAGATTTCTTGTAGGACCCCTTTGGTTTTGCAAGACTGTTACAAGGTCTCCCCAGAGCCTTCTCTTCTCCAGGCTGAACAACCCTAGCTCTCTCAGCCGGTCTTCACAGGACAGAACTAGATTATTGAGAAAACAGTATCTCTCTAATAAAGCTTTTTGTATAGCCCTGCTACTGGAGAAACTTCGCAAAGTGAGATCAACTCACAATAGAGCAGGGAGTTCTATGGGGTTTATTTTTTTTTCACTGTGAGAGCACCATTATTTAAGTTAAACAATATATGAATGATCAGAAATAGCAAGGATAGCAAAAAAGGTGCTGGTTTTAATTTGTGATAATAATGTAAAATTCCATGAAGATAAACTTTATATGGTTTTTGATGCAGGCTGTGCAGTTAGTTTATATGAAAAAACCAGGTTCGTGGATGGTGGATTAGCATCATCCCTGTACTCCTTCAAGACAGAATTTTGATCTCCATTTTCAACAAACTAATTTAGTACATTTGGAGAATTAGCATGCATTTTCTTCAAGTGTTCAGCAGTTGTAATTCTTGCACCTGTATAATTCAGTGTTGTATTACATCTCTCTCTTTCATTGAAAAAGCTTTCAAAGTCATTATAAGACACCTTCACATCAACAATAAGTCTTTTTTGTAATTTTGAAAATTAGATTACTGCGTAATGGACAGCTGCTAATATGTACCTTGGAACATTTCACTTTATTAATGATTCTTGATGTCTTGTTTTCTTGCTATTTGGATTTAGCTCCTCTTTCACTCAGGTATACTGGTGTCCCTAAGCCTTTCTGGGCCACAGCTGGAGAAAGTGGTGATTGACAGGACCCTGGTGGGGAAGCTCATCTCCAACACCATCAGTGATGGTAATTACAGCCGCGTGCAAATCAATTGCCTACATTAACAATAGAGTAGAAAAACAGTATGTCAACAGGTAGACTAATTATTGCCACTGGGGACTTGCAAACACAACAAGTAATTGCATGTAATGCCATAGTTACAAGCCTCAGGACTAAAAGCACTTTAAGAATAATATTTAACATCAAAGTTTTAGGCTTGTCAAATACTGAATGAGTTTCTAAAATTCAGTTTCTTACACATTTTAATCACTGTGAACATGCCATTTGAACTTGTCATGCTTATTCCATAAGTGGGAAAATGGGACAGAACCAAACATTAGCCAAGATTAACCATGGATAGTTATTATTAAGGTATTTAATTACTAAAAAAGGCTGGATAACATTAGTTGTATGGAGGTGTTCTGATTTAGTTTATGGATTTCCAGAATCTCAGTATTGTTATTAACTAGTGACTGCTAAAAATAAAGTTTTAGTTTAGGGCAGAAGAAAACTTATGAAAATGTACCTTTTTTCAACAGCTTAATAATATGAGTGTAGCTTTTTCAGTGCGTCTCTACAGGGCTCCACTGAGAATTAAACCAGGTATCTTGGCAATGCATGATCCAGAATATGGAATTTCAATGACAGCCAAATTATGTGGGCATTATCTTCCAAATTCTTAACAAATAAACACAAATTACATGCTTTTAATAAGAATATATGCTATCTTAACTTTGATCTTTTATAATTTACTTTCTTCAGGCATCTATTGAATGTGGGTCTGGTTATTTAAGAAACCTGCAATACTGTGTCCCTCTGATGTTATCAATGTTTTGTAGTCTTGAAAATTAACTTTAATATAACAATTTTAGTAGAATCTTTATTAACAAAAATTTAACCCTAACATCTTTTTTTTTTATCAACTAATAGCATAGAACACATTCGATGTCTCAATTCCTGTTTTTCACTCTTCACCTAAATTACTAGACTATTAATTCCATCTCAGATTTTCTGCCCTCTGTTTCCAGAGGGAGGATTTCATACTTCCAGGTGACAAAATGTAGGAAAGCATGGAAGCTAAGATTATACCCAAATTGAAGTTGTTTGTAGAGCTTAGAATACTCTTTTTAAAGAAATAATAAATAATACATAATTAAATTATACTTCTTTTGACTTACGTTGGCTTAATGTGTCATAAAAACACAAATATTAAAAAAAATGCTAAGAAAGCTTTCAACTAAAACAATTATAAAGCAACAAATATGCTTTCCTACAGTTATACCACTCAAATTTCTATAAATAACATTACAGAATGGTTTATCTTTATTTTCACTTATTCAGTAATTTCTTAAATTATGAATAAGCTCTCTCTGTTTGGTAATACCCAAAGTAAAATACCTTGGTAATACCCAAGGTGAAATAGAACTGCTTCTGTTCAGTAAAGGCAAAACCCCCAACAACAGTCATTGCAATATATTTTTTCTTTTCATGAACAATAAAAGAAGATACTTTTGTCACCCATGCAAATAGTGCTCAAAATACAGATTTTTAAACTGAACTATGCTTATGTGGGAACTACAACAAAATGTGGTCCTCAAATAAATTAACTTTAATCGAACATAATTGCACATCTTTCCAAATTTATGTTGGAATTAGGGTTGTGATTATAAAGTTGGCTAAAATAAATTCAATATTTAATACAAAATGTCTGCTTAAAAATAGTAGTTCTTATTTTAGTAAGTGTGTATACGTTGAAATGGGTAGGGATTACAATCTGCCAAAATCACTTATGACATGTAATTCTAACTCGAGTAGCATGTCCTCTTTACATTTGGAATAAAGGTCAGAGTGTGTGTACAAAATACAGAATTGAGGTTTCATTTATAATCCTCCTGTCTCTAATAAAGTCATCCTAATTTTTATTATTTATGGGCTAAATTAAAAAAATAATTTAATTAGAAATTCTAGAAAAAATTGCTGTCCTAAAAGAAACAGTATTTCTCATTTTCTGAATTGTTTTGTGGCACTGAGGTCCTGCAGTACTAGTATTTAAAATGTTAACTACACTGCCTGCCTTTTTAGGGTAACCTGACGGCAGTATATGGGTCCTCTCTGAATAATGGTCTAACTATGCCCATAGCTCTATTCATGTCTATCTAGTCTCCACTCCTGCCCAGGACAACCACGGATACTGAAAATCAAGGCACTGCTAGTCTCATTCACACCTGCCCAGGGATCTTTGAATCCCGCTTTCTTCCTTTCAACCAAAACAAATTTCAGAAGCAGCTGAGGTGTGCTGTAGGTCATCTTTAATGTAAACTATTTCTGTGAGGATATCAAAATATTTTAACTGTAAGTATTGAGGATACCATATTTGGTGGCTTTGGATTTTCATGTGTGTTTAGGATCTCAGTTATAGCTTCTAACTCACTATCTCAGATACTTTACCACAATTTCTTTTATTCTTTCTTTAATTTTTTATGCTAGTGTTAATGTTACATTTCAAAGGTAATTATTTGACATTAAACTTTACCCTTTAGCATTTGCATACCAGAATCTTCAGAGCTGTGCCAGTACATGACTGTTAGAAATTGCAACTGGTTGTAAATCAGCCGAAATCAAAGCAAAGCTGAGTAGCAAGTTTTCAATGCCTGTATGTAAGACTAAACTGTCAATCTACTCAAGGATATGTAAAATACATTCAAGAATCTAGGATATTAATCACAAATGCTTTTGTGTTTGTTTTGCAGTGGTGGTTGTTTTTAAATCTGTTTCCACTTACTTGACATTTTGCTTTCAGGGGAGGTTTCTCAGTTTACCAGCTTGCTAGCTGTACTTAAACCTGATTCTCATTAATAATTCTTCAACGACCTAGTGCTGGTAGCCCTGATGACTCACTTCATTCTCAGACATCTCTAAATGCAGGCCTGATATTGCTTGCATTAAATGCAGGCATAATACTGCTTGAATGACTGGATAACACTTGGGAAAAAATCCTAGATAATATTGTCTAATTAATTTTCATTGTCAAATTAGTTAATCTCTTTTATATTGAACTATTTTGGTGTAGCATCCCCTTCTGAACAGCAGGGATTCCACTGCACTTTTCCACACTCCAAGGGAGTCTGTTCCATCTTGGTTTCCTGCATTGTTTGGATACCTCCATGTGAGGCTTTCAGCAAATTCATAACCCTTCTGAAGCATAATCCTGTAATCCTGTATGTAACAGCCTCTTTGGTGTCTGCAGCAGCACCTGGAACCTTATGATGTCAAAATACGAGATACACCTCAAGTACTAATTTGCATTTATCATCTTTAACAGAAGTTATGCTCTGTATGGTGCATTTCTGACATACTGGTGGGTGTTACCAAAAGAAGAATAAAAAAACCACCCGAACATTGAAAGCTGAACCAAGATGAAAATTAATGCGGAAGGGCATAAAACGTATATTTGAATGTAGTGGTAACTTGATATGAGATAATTTATTCATTTTGATGTAATCGGAGTACTCCCTAGGCTTTATTTCTCATTTCCAAGAAGGTCCTGGCAGGATGACACATTGATGTCTTTTAGGAGATTACAAAGGCTTCAGTGTAATATTTAAGACACTGTCTTGAAAAAATTGCTTTTTGCAATGTCTCAGTGGAGGGTTTGGTAATTTGTTTTGTTACTAGAAACAGGTATGACAGTGGTGACAATTTTTATTTGTTTTTCAGCGGTTCTTACAGACAGTTTCATCATCTTGTCGTTTGAGGACCATAACCAGCTCTGTTTTATTCAGTTTACAAAGAAAATGGATTCATCGGATGTAAACAAAAGACTGGAAAAGCTCTCTTGTTTGGACTTCAAGGTATTGCTGTCAGTGGTGACTGTAAATACTGCAGTAACTTTACAATCACAAACCTTCCTGTAACTGACCAGAACAGCTTAAATTCTAAAAATGGCAGGTATTGAAAAGTCAAAAAAAATTACATGGCATTCGGAGTTAATGAGTTAAAATACTGTGCCAAGAGGGATCCAATTTTCTACTGTATTTAGGTTAAGGGCTCAGACACACCATTGAGTTAGCCCTGCTTAACAGATTACCTTGTGTCAGTTGAGCAGCAGTAACTGACCTTTTGCACATTCTCAGCATCTAACAAGCATGAAGCAAAATCTGTAATGGTAAACCTCAGTGTAAAAGATTTAAGCTAATGTGTTTTACCTCTTGTTTGCTGTGGGCTAAAAACACATGCATGGTCAATTACTATGGCTCAGCTGATATACACAAACTCATGAAGCTATGATAATTCAGTCATCTGTATGAGCTCCAAGACTGTTGTAATTCTTTGCAGAAATCTTAATTTTCCCTCTAGTTACAGTAATCGTATTGTTGTGAGAGTTGGTTTTACAATTAAGCCACTGAAGAAGATACAGAAGCTGACTTTCTCACCACTGACAAACTATGTATGTGACCTTAGGCAAGTGACTGGGTGCCTCTGTACCTCAATTCACTACTTACACAGTGAAGATTAAAATACTCCTTTTTTCCAGCCCTTTATGTATGGGTGTGTCAGTCACAGCAGTAGCTGAAAAACACTCTAGAGATAGCTGAGCTGCCTTTAAACTAGCTAGTTTGGCTCTCAGTACAACCAGCTCATCTCAAGCTGAATTACACTGTGTCTTGGATGGTTCGGGCTGTGTAGACATAACTTATTTCGACCATAACCTCTTTGGCATCAGGGCAGTGGCTGACCTTAGGTGGAATTGCTTGGCACTATGAAATACGAAAAATATGAAAATATGAAAAAATAATCGGCCAAAGGCAATTAACTTTGAACAGGCAGAGTGTGAAAGGAGTTGCATCCAATTCGCTGCAAGAATGAAGCAGAGGCAAGCCTTCACCCAAGACAGGTAGAAAGATGTAGTGAGCTAAAGAGAAAGTTTCTATTTATTTCAGACTGGATAAATGTTAAAGAAAACAATCTTGTGCTAGCAAATAGCAAATATATTTCCCTTGACAACCCCTCAGTAATTTGCTTCCTTACATAAGGGAGTTTGCATCTGCAAGGCAGGCTTTTTAAGGATGTGTTTAATTTAAGTTTTGCCATAATACGTTTTAACTTGCTTGGTAGAAATACTTTCTGCTAGGATGAATATCTAATACATTTTTCCAGGCTGTTTCAGTTCAGGGCCTCTTTTCAGCAATGACTTGTGTTTGCTAGATTGATCCAACCTCTATAACGTGGATTTGAGACAGTTCACTGTTCACCAGGAACTGAGCTGATACGTAGTTTACTTTAAAATGATGTGCACTTGCGCCTGGTCTATGGTGTTTGTTAAGGTTGTGCTTTATAAGCAAGTATGGTCTGTGGTGTGGGTTGGTTTTTTGATAGCACGAAACTTCAGTGAAGAAGCTGTGGTGAGCTGGAAACTGCCTTCATCATTTAACTGTGAGGGCCATAGCTTCTTAAGTTTTGTAGGAAAATTCTTTTTCTAAGAAAATGTATTTTCCTTCTGAGCATTGCTGGGCATTTTGGATCTATGGTTATGGCATTTTTTGCTTGGGAAATAAGGAAAGCCTAATCCATAGAAAACTTCTGCTCCAGGAAACCAGAAATATCTGCCGCACTCCTTAATAGGGTTGTTATGTTCAGTTCTTTGCTGACACAGCTGAGCTTCTCAAAATGCCTCCATGTTCAGTGTTAACTTTGCTTTCTCTTGAAATCAGTGGGAATCACTATGGATTATTTCTTTGCCAGCCAAAAAAAGGCATTTGCATTTTTTAATTGAATGTTCTTTTGTGTGAGGCTTGTTGGTTAGGCAGCTAAATATAATTTTTATTATCTTCAGAATTGCACCAGTGTGTGCCAGCAGGAACTATTATTCACTACTGCAATAATAGTATGTCAGCTCTCTGCGTTGGAGTTCTTCATGGCTGATTTTGGTCAAACTTGTAAGCTAAAAGAGCAGACGCAGTCAACACTGGTGTTGTTATCAATAGTAACAAAAGAAGCAAAAGATGGTCCCCAGTAGCAAATGTGCAAACTTGTAACTGCATGCATTAGGAAAAAAACAGTTCCTTAGTGGTTTTGGTTTTTTTTTCCAAGAGAAATTTAATTAAAAGCTAACTTGCATTGGTATAGAACTGCCACAGGATTAAAATCTGGAGCTGAGATTCAGGAAATTTGAGTGTAGCCTTCATTTCTGCCTCTGACTTTTGGTGTAACCCTGAGAATGTACGCAGTATTTGGGTTTAAATTCCCATTTCTAAAATGAGGAGAATGCTTGCTTACAATCATATGTAATGATATGATTAAATTTCTGTCATATAACATTCTAATTTCTTTGATACCTGCACAGAAGCAACACCACATTGTTCAGTGTCCAGCCTCATAGTGGACTAAATTGGCAAGGAACGCCAGGCAGTACTGGACTGCCAGAGCGCTATTAATAATACGAACAAGTCAACCATGCTTTCCTCCTCACAGTTTGATGTTTATCCAAAAGCTGGGGGGTTTTTTTTACATAATACATACCTAAATGAAAGAATTATTTTCTCCATCCTTGTCCTTTCTAAGTGATACCACCTTGGATTTTATTTACACCTTGAAAAAATAGAGGAAGACTTAGAATAACAACAGTCTTGAAGACCAGCAAAATATAAAAACAACTGTTATTATTTGCCTTTTCTCAGTGGCATTAGTCCATGTTTGAAAGTGCCATGTCTAATGCAAGACATGAAGGTTTATGAAAGATTTTTGGCTGTTGTTACATGTGAAATTGTTATGAGCAATTAACACTGCAATACAGGACTTGTTAATATCTGTGAAAGATTTTGTGGTTTTCCACCCTAATAAATGCATGTTGTCACCAAATCAAGTATTTATATATAGTTTTAATTCAAATATCAGCTACCTGTTAACTTTGATGTATGTTTTATCTTTACAATTCTATGTATTTTGACAAGTAAACCACAGGCTATTCTGGTAATATTGACCTTTTGCAAGTTTTTTCCATCTGTGGTTTTTTAATCCATTTCAATTTACTGAAGGATGAGACAGTACAAGGAGTTAAATGTTTACCATGAGAGAACAACATTGGTAATTACTTTGATTTCAGTTCCTTTTGATGTGTATTCAGGGGATGAAGAGGTCAATAATATTATGACCATGCAAATAGAAAAGGGTTCTTTTTGACCATATAAAAAACAGCAAAGGATTATTAAAGCATTAACCTTGATTTTAATGGCCTTGGTTGAGTGGTGAGATCACAATTTGGATGAGCCTGATTATTTACTAAATACAATACATAAATGCAACGGGTTCTTAACACCCATTGCACTCTGGCATTATCGCATTACTGCCATCCTTTGTTGCCTTGCAGACAGGAATATGAAAGCAATCTGTCATGTAGTGAGACTGGCTCCAGAAGCATTTCTCTGATAAGAAGACCCCCTGCCCTTTGCTAGTGTCTGGTCCAGTAGGCTTAGCCATGCGCTTAATCCCCAGAAAGTGGTTCGATTATTGCTGACCAGCAATGGCAAGATAGTTTTTTTTCCCCTAGCTATCAACCTTCCATTAATTCCTTAAGCAGAAATGCAGTGCAATCTATATTTCCTTGGCATGTGTCACCCAGATGGTGCACTGCTCATGTTTTCAAATAACCATGCTCCAAAATAACAGAGTTTGAATAATAAATTCCACAAATCCTTCCTGAGAAAGAGGCACAATTCTCAAGAGCTGCATAAACTTTACGCATGATGCTGTAGCTCATCCACATTATGCAGAAAAGTATATATTCTCTTGCAAAGCCGATGTTTGTATCCGGATTCCTTAATTTAGGGAGGAAAAAGAAAGATATATGTTTGCTCAAATACTGTAGAATATATTTAATATTTGATTATGTCTTAAACACTAGCCTTAGCTCCCTGGTCAGCTTTGCAGAACTTGTCATTTAATATGGCTAAGCTTAAATCCTGTGTGTAGGTCGATGCTGTCAAGCAACCATGACTGTACATTTTGGTATTGATTGGAGTCATTGCAGTAAATTCCTTCTTAACTCACATTCCTTTCCTTCCCAATCCCCTCCCCACAGATAAAAATGTGAGCATGTCTTTTTCTGTCTGAAGGGATATTTTTTACATTTACAGACAGCCTATATGAAGATATATGTATGCAGCCCTCTGTATATATATACATTCTTTTCCACACATCCAAACTAAATGCTCCCAATTGAGCCTACTATGTTATTTTATCACCTCAAATATTTCCTGCATTTTTTCTTCCATCAGGTTTCTTATATTGATACATTTGGACCAGAAGGTAGAAGGATGAAACGTCACCTGGCAATAAACTCTGTGCAAGATACGGTCATTTGCTGGTGGTCAGCAACTAGTGATGGAGCATGGCCTTGGTCTCCTATTTCCTGTGAGAGGGATAGAGCCAACCTATTGCTATTAGGTTGTGCACATGGCAAATTGGAGGTAAAGTGCTGAACTCTTGTTACATGATTTTTCAGATTTGCTGAAGAAATTTGACTTAAATGCGTAATCAGGTAGATATAAAGGACAGATATGACAAAAACATAAGAAAGGAAGATCAGCCATTCTAATCTTAAAAGCAAAGGTGCGTAATTTAATGAAAAAAAGTACTTCATTACTTCATTTAGTATGTTTGCTATTTTCACATCAAAACTGTCAATCTGAGCAATGTAGCAAGGAAGTTAAGTCTTTATAATGGAATATCTAATGGAGCTGCTAACACTGAAAATAGAAATATCATAGTACCACTAGAAAGCTCTAATCTGAGTTAGAAACTGGCTGTTGCATGCTTGTCTAGTGCAATTATTTTATGTCGTATGCAGTGCTAACTGATAGGCATTTCACATCTATTTTAAGTGTTCTGTTACAAAATTTTAGCTACACTGAGATGCTGCTTAAATTGTTGCTATAAGTACTGATCAAATCAGGGACCATTTTTTTCTTAAAGAAAAAGTAAAAATTCCCCATCTACAGGTGGGAATGTGAGCTACAAGTTAGAACCAGGCTCAAGCTGACTCTCTTCCTGGCACTTGCTTAGCTTACCATTTTAGGCAGAAGTTTCCATTAAATCTAATTCATTTCTATTTCATTTATTTAAGAATATTTTAATCCAGTTTCTTATATTAGGTAAAAACTCTGAAAAGAACTGGAGCCTGAACTTAAAATGTGAAAGCTGTTCTAGACTATCATCTTGTATAGGTGCTCCTGTATTTGGAGTTTTATTTTCAGTTTAGCTTAAGACACCACTAAGATGAACTAAAAAGGCACTGACTGTGGGAGAAGAGCACAAACCTGAGGATCAGCGGTGCAATAGCTGTTCTGGAGTAGCTATTACAGGATA